>NC_057802.1:219408285-219548230 GCF_018294505.1 Triticum aestivum
GGTGGAGCAGGGAAGGGTGCGGTGGGTCGTCGACAGCGGTTGGAGCGGGGGAGGGTGCGGGTGGTCGGCGGCGGCGGCCGGTGGAGTGGGGTAGAGGGTGCGGGGGGTGCTCGGCGGCGAGGGGGACCAGATCTGGCGAGGTGGGATAGCGATCGAGATGGAGGGGGATCGAGATCAAAGTGTCCATGAAATATACACTAATGGCGCACCGTCGAACAGTGCGCCATTACTAGCTTAAACTAGTAATGGCGCACTCTCCCCTGGTGCGCCATTAGCAGTTTTGCAAAAAAATAAAAAAAAAAATATTGTACTGGCACACTATGTGGCTGGTGCGCCGTTACTAGTTAGAACTAGTAATGGCGCACTGTGCACTGGTGCGCCATTAGTATGTCTGGAAAAATAAAAAAATAAAAAATTTGTTACTAATGGCGCACCAGACACACTAATGGCGCACCAGCACACGGTGCGCCACTGCTACATAGCAATGGCGCACCACATGTATGGTGCGCCATTAGTGGCCATTCCATCTATAGCCCTTTTCCTAGTAGTGACTCGTTCACTTGAAGAGACTCCAATGGCGATCCGAGGGGTGAGCCTGCTGGATATGGACTTCAGCAAGGAGTTCCCCTTTGAGTTCGCCATTCAGTCCAATGTCTGCACCCAGTTGAATGTGATGTACACCAACGATCCGGACTCGGTGAAGCTCTGCCTCGCCGAGTTCGAGCAGTACCTACAGGACGAGAAAGCACAAGGTCGCAGGACTAGACCTTGTGCCCATCCATTCGTCTCCTGACAGGGACTAGCGGATCGCCGTCACCCAGGTATGTGTGCGGGACGAGGTTCTTGCCTACCACTGTTGTAGGGCCATCAGAGGTTCTTGAGCATTCGCCCGTTTCATTGGCAGTGTCGACTGCACCATCACTACGGTGGAGAGAAGGAAGAACGCGATGATTCAGCCATCTGGTGCAACAAGCTTGTCGACATCCAGAAGCAATACAAGATCATTGACAACGGGCAGGAGAAGGACTCCGTGGTTGACCTCGCCGAGAGCATCATCGACCCCTGATACGCCAACATGAAAGAAGACAATGATACTAAGGACCTGAACATGTGGGAGGTACCTCTGAATTTAGCCTACATAACCTATGCGGCCAAGGACGCATACGCATGCTACAACATGTACAGGCGGATCTTGGACATGAGGGTGTGTCTGCTTCCCGTAACCGACGAGTACACGGACAGCCGCAGCGTCATGGTCAAGCGTGCCAGGAAGTTCTAGATGTTGTACTTTATCTGTTTAAAAGCACCTTTATTATCTAAGTGTTTCATGCATTAGCCTATGTGTTGTAATTATCTGTTTTGTCCAAAATATTTCTTTTAAGACCCCATTAACCTGTTTGCTTTTTTAGTGGCTATTTGCTTATGTATGTAACTAGTTCACTTGTCCGTTTAAAAAAAACTAGTTCACTCTGCTGCCGTCCTTTGAATCTCCTTCCTCCCAACATATTCCCCTTCTCAGGTGGACCCGGCAGGTCTCGTACACAGACATATGGGACCAACCACCTATCCATTTGTTTTTCTTTATTTTGTTCAATCTTTCGTCCTCTTCCTATATAGCGGCTGGCCATCGTAGCCTATGGCGTTGGCCAGGTCGTCCCTCTACTCCCACACATTGTCTGGCGGCGGCAGCTCCACCGGCCCACCCTGCACCCGAACAAGTCAACCCTCGTACTCCCCTCCGCCTGCGTCTTCCCCCGCTCCGGTTCGTTCGGTCCAAGGTCTAGACGTCGTCCTCCGCCTTGGTGCTCTCGCCGCGGCGTTGCCGTCTGTCGTTTCCAACATAGTAACCAAAACAATAGGAATCGGCAGACAACTGTTTGTCGAGAGGCTGACAGTCTCGGGCCCACCAGGTCCATGGCCTAGGTTTTGTTGTTTAACATGGGCAGCCCATGACATTTTTCAACATTTTTTGGATCCAGCAGGTATCAAGCGGCCTGCGGGCCTCCTAATCTAGCTTGTCTATAACATTAGCAGCCCAAGTTATGTTTGTTTTTTCAAGACGATGCACAGCTCAGTTTTATTTTTCTATAAGAATGCAAAACTGAACCTATATTTATATCTTATTTTATTACATATATATAATAGAAACAACATAAGGTTCCGTTAAACCTGTCATTTTTCCAACGATTTTATAGAACTTCCGACTTCCGTTATTTTTCGTTTTCATTAATCCTATATCTGAATTTTCTCCCACTTTCTTTTTCGATGTAAACTGACTTTTCTCCTAGTACTTTTCCCTAGAACCAACTCAACTGTCCCACGTCTAGCCTAAAAAATAATAATACCCCACGTCCTATTAACTAATAAAATTAAAATGATATTTTATTTCGTAAGTTGAAAGTTCTTACAAAATAATAATAATCATTGTTTATATATAACTTGGCAAGTTAACTCCTAGTGATTGCATACATAAGCTTGCAAAGATTTTAGTGACCAATGGAGTAATAGACGTGCAATCATGTGTTTATGTTTTTATAACATTTCTCCTTCCAGCCCAACATGATATTTTCACCCAGCCCAGCAAGTCCGTGGATTTCAAAAAAATGCAAATGGGCTTTAAATTCTACCATATATATAAATGGGATGCACAGATGCTACATCATTGTTTCACCCAGCCCACCAAATGGACTAAAAAAACAAATGGCTGGCTGACATGTGGTCCAGTAGGTCGAAGCCTAAGAAGGCGTTGGATTTACATCCAACGGCCGGCATTTGTCGCGACCGGTTTTCCAATAAAAATATTTATTGAGAAACCGATCCCTTTTACGGACCAGTAGAGAAGAATTCCTCCTCACTGGTAGACAATGTCCTGATCACAGAAGAAAAACCAGGAGTACTAAATATAATACAAGGCTGAGCGGAGACTGCTCAACAATTTATTACAAGCACGCCAATAATACATAAAGGCGGATAGGGTGGCATTCTACTGACTCGCAAAGAAACAACGGTGATGGATATGTCACAGTGAAGTGGGTGACATGACTCCTTAATCTAACAACTCTTCGAGCGTCGGAGTGAGGCTCGAGGATTCTTATTGTGGGTGGCGGAAGCGAATATAATACAAGTGACCAATCTCCAGGATCGCACGGGACTGACTGGGATTCCTCTAGGCGTCGGACTCACTATCAAACTCTTCATCCATGAGATCGCCTTCGTGAACATCTGGCCAAATCAACAAGCCAGGTGAGTACTATGAAAGTAATCGCAAGACAGTTCGGGCATAAGATATAATAAATGTAAACATGATGCATATGAACAGATTAACAAGCGCACTCAGACAATGAGTTAGCAATGCATGGAAATATAAAAGGGAAGTCGGGCGGTAGTCCTCCCGAAATCCCAAAGTAATACTGAAGGCCAATCGAGTGTCTGAAAGACTCCTCGGAAGGGTAAAAAAATGAAATAACAATGCCGCAGTCGGGCGTCAAGGCGACACCTCATGAAGGGCTTATAATAGAATATAAAAGATAGTGCATGCCATAGTCGGACGTCTGAGCGACATCACATAAAGGGCTTATATCAAAAGTAATTAATGAGCGTGCCACAGTCGGACGTCTGAGCGACATCACATAAAGGGCTTATATCAAAAGTAAATAACGAGCGTGCCACAGTCGGACGTCTGAGCGACATCACATAACGGGCTTATATCAAAAGTAAAAGACAGGAGTGCCACAGTCGGACGTCTAAGCGACATCACATAAAGGGCTTATATTGAAAGTAAAAGACAAGAGTGCCACAGTCGGACGTTTGAGCGACATCACATAAAGGGCTTATATCGTAACTTAATAATTCAGTAGCTCAAGAATATAAATCATTTCAAGTACGAGATAAATAAAAGGTTAGTCCATCCACAGGAATAACAATTTAACCGGGTTTACCACTCGAACTTGTTCACCGGGGATTTACCATGGAGACCGACATAGGAACTGACATGGATATGGATAAGTTGGCCACGGTCCTTGATCATGGACACGATGACTCGGAAAGATTTGACTCTGCAAAGTTTGTACTATTTAACCACAGCCAACGGATTTCAGTAGTCACAAGGGACTAGTTCCGTTTACGGTGTTTTAGGAGAAACACATCTAACCAGTACACACCCATTCAACATTAGGATGCCAGGAATCACCCTCGGCAGCGTTCAAGAAAAACCTTGAGACGGGGAGGCTACAACCGTGCGTAGCATGGGATCAAATTTATACCGCACGCTCTAAGGGGTGCCCCCCTCTCGGTCCCAACCGGAAACACCCATGCCCCCTGACCGGATGACTGGCTTTAATCCAGGGCCATGGAACCCTCATCCCGGCCCCTCTATTTGGTGTGTACAAGGAAAGAGGTTAACAACTTACTAAACCGTATTCTTTGCAGAAAACATGTGGCAGCACGAAAAGGAAGGGACGGTAACGTGGCTCAGTCCACGTTAACGTCGGATTTTATCGAATGACGAAGACTGGCATGCTACAACAATACCATCTTACTACCTTTCATGTCACCACATGATCAGGTCAGCTCTCATCAAAGATCACGGTAACTTCGGAACACACGGATAGTTGCCTTGCATGCAACGAGATACTCACCGATGCTCATATGCCATGCAAAACCATTCAAGCAAACATGCAAAACACCTATCATATCAAAGGTTCAAACATGCTTGCCTGGTTCGGAGAAGTCGGAGTCTAGCTCGGCGAAGTTCGCGGCTCCGTCACCTCCTCCGGAACTTACGGTATAGCGAAACCGTACACTAACGTGAAAATCATCGTGTGCATAAAAATTGTTCCAAAAATATTCCAAATAAATACTATAAAAATACTAGACAAAATTATAAGACTGACAGAAAAAGAATCAATCAAAAATCATCTTTTATTAAAAAGATATAAGGGTTTTAGTCCAGGGACTAATCTGTGATGAAACAGAAAAGAACCAGGGACTTAACTGAGAAAACAGAAAACGATTCGGAAAGAAATGCGCCAGCCCAAAGAGAAGACGCATTTTGCCCGAAGGCACCATCAGAAAACGGTTCGAGAGGGAAACAGAAGAGAGGCTGACGGGGGGGTCCCACACGTCAGGTTTAAAACTTCGCCGGCGCCCAAAGGCTGCGGTGGTCACCGGCGTTGAACCACGGCGAGGCAGGGAGATCGGAGGGTACCAAGAGGTTCAGTGTGTTCTTCCGCGTCGGTGGGTGGTGGACTTGGCCGTCGGAGAGCACCACGTCGACGGCGACACTTTCTCCGGCAGACGGTGGTTCGGGCGATGGTGGAGAACTCCAGTGGGTGCTGCAAACTCCAAATTGAAGCGCGGGTCAGGAGAGTGGATGTACTAGGAAGCTACTGGCAAGAGCTGAGGGGTAGAGGTGCATGCACGGGAGCGAATCAAGCTGGGTCCCGTGGCGGGTCGAGGCGGCCGGAGTTGGGGAAGAAGCCTCTCTCGGGGCTCTTCCAGTGGCTTGGCGTGGTATTGGTGGGGTGCAGAGGTGGTGTGGGTTCGAGTTTGAGCTCGGGGCCTCCTTTTATAGGCGATCCGAGGGGGTGGCTGTGAACGGGATATCTCCGGCGAGCGATTACGGCGAGACAGAGGTTGGGCAGGGGGTTTAGGGGGCTAGGCACCATCAGGGAAGATCACTGGTGCCGTTCCACCGCTAAACCTTGGTCGGGCAAGGCGTAATGCGCCGATCCTCGACGGGGCGGCCGTACGGGCACGGCGGCGGCAGAGAGCGCGCTCCACGCCTACCAGTTCACGACGAAGGATGGCAGCGTGCACGGGTGAGTGGATGGCCACGCGGCGGCCTCGGGTGGCTTGGGCGGCGCTGGGCGGCGCCGGCCAACGCTGCGCCTCTCTGGCAGCTGCAAAAGCCGCTGCTGCCGTCGCTCACGGGGTGGCGCACCTCCTCCTGCTCGTCGCCGACGTCCGCAAGCCTCCAGGAGATCGTGCGGCGCAGGGATAGGAAGGAGAGAATAGGGAGCAAGGCGCCACCGCGGTACTGGCGAGATCGAGAAGGAGTTCTGAAGAAAACGACAATGCTCACTGAAACTGTATCTCTGAATTTCTGAACATTGACAGAAACAGTGCCCATCAGGTGTTCGACGAAATGATTTGGCATGAAGAATTTTTTTTCTGGAGCTGGGACTTGGTGAGGTGACCTCTCAATGCATCCAGAGGCTGCCTGAATTTTCTCAGATTTTTAGGAGGAGAATTCAAATGAATTTCATCAAATTTGGCAATTATGGTCCAAACTTGCAGCAAGCACAATTTGAAATATTTGAACTGGAGACCAGTGGATCTTCATGGATCTTGGTTGAGGGCTCTAAGGACTAGCCAGGGAAACTTGTTTGGAGGCCAAACTCAAAGTAGAATTGGTAGTTCCTTTGAAAACCTCCAAGGGTCAAAATAGAAGGCAGAAATTATTTTAAATGGAAGAAAAATATATGGGGAGGTTCAACTTGCTGGATTTGAAGTATAACTTGACACAAAGATGGGGAATGGCTTTTGGGAGGGGATTTCCACTCATGCCATGGCAAGAGGAGATTTTGAAAAGGGAAAAAAGATCACTCCAAATGCCATAGGGCTTTTTTTTTAAAGATTTTTCAAAAGAAATCTCCCAAGTGAAAAGCATTTGGTTTTGAGTCCACATAAGAAGGAAAAACCTCCAAGAACAAAATCAAGTCTTGGGTGAATCCAAAACAAAACACTTCTCATAAAAGAAAATATTTTGAGAGGGAGAGTACTTCAGAAAATTTTAAATAACATCCCTCAAATCAAATAAAAGTTTGAAAAAGCCAAATAAAATTTTGGGTGTCATGGCATTCTTCTTCAATCTCTCGTCTTCTTCCCCCAGTGCTGCCGGTACCGCCTGCTCCAGCCTCCGACGTCCAGCGGTGTTGTTTTGCGCGCCTCAGCGAAACGCTACCCTGCCGACGGCCAGGCCATCCCTCCACCCGCTAACAACAGCTGAAGGCTCATCAACAATTGGACAGTTGCGCTCGACGGATTGACGGCACGCTTCCCGATGTCGTTCAATGGTGGTGCGGGCATCCTCTACCCCGCCTCTCTTGCAGCACCTGCCGTTGTTCTTGCCGCGCGCATGGATCTGAAGAGGACTATACGTGGAGAGCCTGACGGCTGGGACCCACGAGGTCGATGGTTGCACACAAGGAAAGTTCCTCCTTATTAAGCCGATTCCTCCCCTTGACAGCTGGGACCCACCGGTTGTATCTTCGCACGGAAGGAAGTGCCTTCTTGTTATCCGAAAAAAACCATTCCTCCCGATGACAGCTGGGACCCGGCAGATTTGGTGGCTGCCTTGTGGGCCTACTAAGCAGACGTGTACGCAGGGCTTTGTCAACTTAATCAACAAATGATTCTAGCAGCTGGACCGTTGGATGTTAATCCAACAGCCGTGCTCCATCTTCAACCTTTGTTCTTGCTCCTGTCTCCCGTGGGCGGCAGTGCTGCCGCACACCTGAACTAGGCAAGTTTCCCACTCCTCTTCATCTGCGACTCCACTGTCGCGTCTTCCCCATCTCCGGGTCGTTCCATTCCGGGGCCTCGCCGTCATCCACCGGCCTTGGTGCGCTCGGCACGGTGTGGTCAACATGGTCAACAACCGAGAGTCATCGGAAGATGACTGTACGTGAGAGGCTGACAGTGGGAACTCACCACGCCCATGGACGCATGCATGCAACTGCATCCTTTTTACCCTGAAAATAATGTTTTCTTCCCGTGACTGCTGGGACCCACCAGCTACATCTTCGCCCGCAAGGAAGTGCGTCCATAGTACGGGCAAAAAAATTGATTCGCCCCTTGACTACTGGGACCCAGCAGCTACATCTTCGCATGGAAGGAAGTGCCTAACAGTCCGGACCCACCTGGTCTAAGCGTACGTAGCGTTGTCATTCTGGTCGCGAACGTGTACGTACAGACTGGTCGATGTAGAGGCGCACACGTGTCGTAGTATAGGCGCGCACGTGTCGTAGTAGAGGCGCACACGTAGCATGTACACGTACGTACAACGGCTAGGGTGCAAGAAAGAAAATACGGCCACATACATACACACGAGCGGTGTCTCGAACGCCTACTCGCGCATACGTACGGCTAGGGCTCGTGTACATGGCTAGGTGGAACGGAGAAATTGCATCGTCGTCGTGTTCATGGGGAGGCAACGGAATGCGTCGTGTTCATCGGGAGGCAACAGAACGCGTGCTGTTCATCGGGAGCCAACCGGCTTGGACGGAACAGCCGATGGAAACGAGGACTGGCGTACCGCAGAACGGAGGAAACGGCCTTGTGTGCGACCGGCCATGGTCGAAACGGGATGCTGTTCATCGGGAGGGGTCTGGCGTACCGCAAAAGGGAGGAAACGGACCTCCTACGGTGGAAACGGAGTCCTGTTGATCGGGAGGGGTGTGGTGTACCGCGAAACCGAGGAAACAGACTTGTATTGGAGCGCTACGGTCGAAACGGTGGTCCTGTTCATCGGGAGAGGTGTGGCGTATCGCAAAACGGGACTCCACGGGATACTGTTCATCTCGACCGTCTACTGCCTCCGCAGGCTACTGTTCATCCACCATGGACCTCCTCCAGCCTCCACCTCCGACTATTCATCCACGGGCTCCTGTTCATCCAGCCTCCACCGCGCGCTCCTCCACCGGCTACTGTTTAACCAGCCCTCTCCATGGGGTCCTGTTCAACCACCCCTCCACGGGCAACTGTTCATCCAGCCCTCGACCAGCTACTGTTCATCCAGCCCTCCATGGGGTCGTCTTGTTCATCCAGCCCTCCACGGGGTCCTGTTCATCCACCGACTCGATCGATCGAGGTACTGTTCATCCAGCGGCAACGGCCTCTACTACCACGGGGTCCTGTTCATCCCACCCCCACCGGGAACTGTTCATCCAAACCCCCTCAACAACGCTCACTGTTAATCAAGGGAAGGAGACAGCAGTGTTCGATCGGCTTGAGTTAGCAGCAGTAGCGAAGGAATGACTCGGGTTCAGTTAACAGCAAGGGATCGATCGATCGCTCGGGTTCAGTAACGCGTAGCCTGCAGTGCAATCGCTCGGGTTCAGTTAGAGCCCAACGCCTCGCTCGGGTTCAGTGAGAGCGCAACGCCTAGCACACACGCGCGTACATACGACAGAAACGCGCATCGCTCGGCCCCCGACCACCCACCGTAACCAGGAACTCCCCGATATTTTTCTCGCCCTCACTTCTACCATGGTTTTTTCTATAATGGACGGCCCAAACAATGTCATGCAGCTACGTCTCTGGCCTGCCCAAGATGAAAAGCCCATTTTCTGTCATGATTTTTTGTCATAGAAAGTAGGAGCCCACCACATCTATGATGATACCGGGTTTTGTCACAATTATCGTCATAGAAGTGTCATAAGTATGACAGAAATAAAATCCGTTCGGCCCAAAATGTCACGGATGTGTCTTTTTTTGTAGTGTCACCTGATTACAAGGCAATTTCCTACCCTCTAAAGTCCTCTCTACAATAGTAAAAATATGGGCCTCAATCTCGAGTACTTGGAAACGAACACAATCAGCCCGGATCCTCTGCTCATCCTTTCAATTCTAAGCAATTTACCCATCCGCGGGCTCCTTCCGCTAGCACCGTTCGATGCAATGTCTGTGGAGTCTATGGCCACGTGTCACGATCTTGCTTCAGCACACGCTGACGAGAGCGCTAGAGATGGGTCCCGAAGAAACACACACGATCTTGCCAATCCTACCCCTCATGCTACACATTCCACTCCACCCTCGACTATCCAAACGCCACCGCCCAGCTCTGACCTCTCTCCATTGCTACCACCTTCGATCACACCTGCCGCCATGGCCAACTACCCCCTCAACCCCGTGCCGTTTCTGCCACCGGGCTTCGCCGTCCAGCCAGGTCCAGCGAATCGGGTCGTTCTTAGTGGGATGGTGGTTGGGCCCATCCCGCCTCTCAACCGCGACTACCTGGCCATCACGAATGCTAGCCAGTACGTTCCTCTTCACCGCGCGTGGCCATCCTTCACACCATTCAAGGCCTGCTCCAAGAGTCTCAACTCTTCACCGCCGAGGTCAGCAACCATCCGTTCGATATTGGGATTTATGGCTTTGTAGATTTATTCATGCGTGATACGGATGTGGCTACACTTCTTGAGCTGGAAGATGAGGATTTACTTATCACTTTTGTACCACACCATGAAGCTCTGAATCGCCACAGCACCACTTTTGGGCCGGAAGTATGGTTGATGTATTTTGGATTTCCCTATGACTACCAGACTAATTACTACATTAACAAGTCACTTGGGGGTTTTGGATCTCTGATTTCTTGGTATAATCCACGGCAAGATCGTCGGTTTATGCTCATCAAGAAACAGGTGATTCATCTGCGCTTAATCCCCAAGAGTTTTGTGGTGTGGCGGATGGATGGAGCAAGGGATTGTTGGACCGTGCAATTCACTATCCTGAGAAGCAAAGATTGGAATGCTCTGCTCCCCGAGGTTCCATCGGCTGGCATAGAGCCGCCCCCTCCTGATGGCAATCCTCACCCGTAGATCGGCCCAGACCTAACTGCTGAGCAATTCTATCATGCACAAGTCCATAATTGGCTTGTGCAGAATGTTGCACCTCCCAATGGCACTCCAGATGCTCCTGAGTAGAACCAGGCAGGATGGGGAGCTTGGCCTGCTGCTCCAATTCCTCTTCCTCAGCCATTGGCCATGCCTCCACATTTGATGAACTTTCAGGCTTGGTTAGCGGCACAGGGGCTCACTTTTGAAGCTGGCGTTACTCTTGGTTGATAATGCAGTGGATGCCTGGAACGACTCCATCACGGTCTCTGACATGAGTTCTTACGACTCTGCTTTTGCTCTGCTTTTGGTTCAGAACCACAACTCCACACAGGTTAATCAAGGGAGACTGCGGGAAATGCTCACTGTCACTATTGATGTGCATAGCCAGGGATTACGTCTTGGTCTTTCTACCCAAGGTAACTATCTGATGGATCTTCTTCTGGCTGATCCTATCCCTTGGCAACAACTCAATGCATCCATTTACAAGGCTCTCCGCCCTGCTTGGCCACGATGGGACCATGGCGCAATGGCTATGGGATGAGGCACAACAACTTTCATGTGGAGATTCAAGTCTCAGTTGGAGAGGAAGGGCTACAATTTGTCTCTGTGCCCCAGATGAGCAACCTGCACCATGCCTCGTCTGTCACTATACAGGACTTGTCTGAAACTGGAGCCATATCTACTACTGTTCAAGTCCTCGAAACTGTCTCTTAAGATCTCCATGTTGCGCTGACTAATCAGGAGATTTCTGTTGCCCCTTCTGTCCTTCAGCTCCAAGAGGGGACCACAGGTGAGACTGACGCTGCACCAAGGGCCACAATGCAACATACCAACACTGCTGAGTTACAGCCACACACTTTCTTGTCTGATCTGTCTGCACCGACCTCTTGCCACAGTGATCCTATGCTTGAGAATTTCTCAGTTAGTTCCTCTGAAGATCATGTTCCTTCTCTGCTAGAGAATGCCGATGCAAACGCTGCTGTTACACTGGTTGGGCCTTTTGATCTACATACTGGCAAATCCCGCAAAGGTAAGGGTCAGGGCCCCATTGACACTGCATCTCTCAGGAGTAGCAACCGCTCCAACATGTATGATGGGTTTCGCATCAACCTGAACAATGAATCATGTTCTAAAAAGTCCAAGGTGAAGCCTCAGTTGATACCTTATGTGCTCCCTCGTGCTACTATGGTGGAAGATACTGAAGTCAACATGCAAGATGCTGCACTGCCACCCCCACACCAATCCTGACACTCCAAAATATTGGTACACATCTGTGCACCATTCCTGTTAAAGAGATCACTGAGGAGATTCTCTCCAAGAGCGATGGGGGATCGTCTTCATCCTCCACTTAATTGCCCTTTTTATCTTAAGTTATGTTCTTTTGTGTACTTGGAATGTGCGTGGTTTAAATTCACCCGACAAACATTTAGCCCTTTCGAATGCCATCAACTCTTCTGGCTGCAATGTTATCTGTATCCAAGAGTATAAATGTAGTCCTTTGACTCAAGTATGCTTAATATGTTTTGCCCCAAGCGCTTGCATTCTTTTGCGTTTATTTCGGCGATAGGAGCCTCTGGAGGCATCATTACAATTTGGTGTAGTAATGTGTTTGATGGCACTGTCTTCTTGTCCGAACAATTTGCACTGGGAATTGAGTTTACCTTGAAACAATCTTTTTTACGTTGGAAGTTAGTTAACGTTTATGGCGCGTGCCAAGGAGACCAACGTAATCTGTACACTAATTGGTTATTTGAGATGGACATTCCATCTACTGAAGATGGGCTCATCCTCAGAGATTTTAACTACATTCGATCACCTAATAACCGTAATAAATCGGGGGGAGATGTTAATGATATGTTTACATCCAATGATTTCATACGTGAGCAGTGTCTTACTGAACTACTAACCAAAGGCAGAAATTTCACTTGGTCCAATATGAAACAAGACCCCCTCCTCGAACAGCTCGACTGGTTTTTTACAATGCTCAACTCGACGGCCACCTTTCCTAATACCATTGTCAATCCTCTGGGATGTCCCATTTCTGATCATATACCATGCAATGTTGTCATTCAAACCACTATTCCTAAAAGTAAGTTATTCAGATTCGAGACCTTCTGGATTTCACACCCTGGTTTCTTGGATTTAGTGACACAAGCCTGGAATAAACCCATTCGCTTTGGTAAAAATGCAAATGGGGCATCCAGTTTATGTCAGAAACTTAAAATCTCAGACATGCTCTCAGCAAATGGAGTAAGAGTATCTCAAGATTGAAGATTGCTATAGAAAACACCAACAAAGCTCAGTTAGAACTGGATTCTATTGCAGATCGGAGAACCTTGACTACAACAGAGAGCAACTTTCAGCACATCATCAAATCTCATCAACTGCGACTCCTTCAGTACCAAAAAGAATATTGGAAGAAACGCTGCAGCATACGGTGGATTAAATTTGGCGATGAGAATTCCAAATTTTTCCAAGCTGTTGCTACCGAAAGATACAGAAAAACTGCATTTCAAGCATGAAAACAAAGGATGGCAGATGTGTAGTTGACCATGTGAGCAAAGAGTCTATTTTGTTTGAGGCTTTCAAGAATCGCATGGGTTAAAAGAATACACCACAAATGCGATTCAATCTCTCCCGCATGGTCCGGTCACAAGTGGATGCTACCTCTTGAGCACTGCGTTGGTTTTCCCTTAAAGAGGAAAGGGTGATGGAGCAAAGTAGCGTAAGTATTTACCTCAGTTTTTGAGAACCAAGGTATCAATCCAGTAGGAGGCCACGCACGAGTCCCTCGCACCTACACAAACAAATAAATCCTTGCAACCAACACGATAAGGGGTTGTCAATCCCTACACGGTCACTTACGAGAGTGAGATCTGATAGATATGATAGGATAATATTTTTGGTATTTTTATGATAAAGATGCAAAGTAAAGTAAAAGGCAATAAATATAACTAAGTGTTGGAAGATTAATATGATGGAAAATAGACCCGGGGGCCATAGGTTTCACTAGTGGCTTCTCTCAAGAGCATAAGTATTTACGGTGGGTGAACAAATTACTGTTGAGCAATTGACAGAATTGAGCATAGTTATGAGAATATCTAGGTATGATCATGTATATAGGCATCACGTCCGAGACAAGTAGACTGACTCCTGCCTGCATCTACTACTATTAATCCACACATCGACCGCCATCCAGCATGCATCTAGAGTATTAAGTTCATAAGAACAGAGTAACGCTTTAAGCAAGATGACATGATGTACAGGGATAAACTCATGCAATATGATATAAACCCCATCTTCTTATCCTCGATGGCAACAATAAAATACGTGCCTTGCTGCCCCTACTGTCACTAGGAAAGGACACCGCAAGATTGAACCCAAAGCTAAGCACTTCTCGCATTGCAAGAAAGATCAATCTAGTAGGCCAAACCAAAGAGATAATTTGAAGAGACTTGCAAAGATAACCAATCATAGATAAAAGAATTCAGAGAAGATTCAAATATTGTTCATAGATAAACTTGATCATAAACCCACAATTCATCGGTCTCAACAAACACACCGCAAAAGAAGATTACATCGAATAGATCTCCACAAGAGAGGGGGAGAACATTGTATTGAGATCCAAAAAGAGAGCAGAAGCCATCTAGCTAATAACTATTGACCCGAAGGTCTGAGGAAAACTACTCACACTTCATCGGAGAGGCTATGGTGTTGATGTAGAAGCCCTCCGTGATCGATGCCCCCTCCGGCAGAGCTCCGGAACAGGCCCCAAGATGGGATCCCACGGGTACAGAAGGTTGCGGCGGTGGAATTAGGTTTTTGGCTCCGTATCTGGTAGTAATTTGGGGGTACGTAGGTATATATAGGAGGAAGAAGTACGTCGGTGGAGCAACATGGGGCCCACGAGGGTGGAGGGCGCACCCAGGGGGGTAGGAGCGCCCCCCTACCTTGTGGCCTCCTGGTTGATGTCTTGACGTTGGGTCCAAGTCCTCTGGATCATGTTCATTCCGAAAATCACGTCCCCGAAGGTTTCATTCCGTTTGGACTCCGTTTGATATTCATTTTCTGCGAAACTCTGAAATAGGCAAAAAACAACAATTCTGGGTTGGGCCTCCGGTTAATAGGTTAGTCCCAAAAATAATACAAAAGTGTATAATAAAGCCCATTAATGTCCAAAACAGAATATATTATAGCATGGAACAATAAAAAATTATAGATACGTTGGAGACGTATCAGTGGACTTTCATAGCTTAACACTACAATTTACACATGAGGAGATCGACAAGGTGATCAAGGAAATGCCTCCTGATCGTGCACCTGGTCCGGATGGCTTCAGTGGAGCATTCTTGAAAGCTTGTTGGCCAATTATTAAAGAAGATATATATCTTCTCTGTGATGCTTTCTACCATGGCTCTCTTAATCTTGAAAGCCTCAACTACGGGTATATCACCTTGATACAAAAAACCAGAGCCCCCGAGACTGTCAACGATTTTCGCCCAATAACTCTTCTTAACTGCTGTCTCAAACTAATCACCCAGATCTTAGCTAACTGGCTCCAAGAGGTTATTTTGAAGATTGTGCACAAAAACCAGTATGGCTTTTTGAAGGGTAGATCCATTCACGATTGCCTCACCTGGGCATTCGAGTATATACACCAATGTCAAGCCTCCAAACATGGAATCATCCTTCTCAAATTGGGCTTTGCCAAAGCATTTGACACGGTGGAGCACGCTGCGATCATAGAGATCATGCAGAGTATGGGGTTTAATGCAAAATGGATTTCTTGGTTCACAAGTATCTCATCGTCTGGAAAATCTTTAGTGCTTCCAAATGGCGTACCAGGGAAGCAATTTTGGTGTCACTGCGGGGTTTGGCAAGGGGACCCCCTCTCCCCCTTGATCTTTGTGCTTGCTGCTGATCTCCTACAATTTGCCATTAATGAGGCACTCGAAGCTAACCTTCTACAACAGCCCATACCCTCAACAGATGCAACCAACTATCCTGTGATTCAGTATGCGGACGACACGATCGTGATCATGTCCGCCTGTGTGGCACAGGTTGCACGTATGAAAACCATTCTCACTGATTACGCTGCCTCGGTCGGTCTCCACATGAGCTTTCACAAATCCACGTTGATCCCTATCAATACCTCGGAGGACAGATGTAGAGATCTTGCTGCAATCTTTGGGTGCACAACCGCGAACATGCCGTTCACTTACCTGGGCCTCCCACTTGGTACTACAAAGCCGACGGTGCTCGACATGACTCCCTGGGTGTGCAAAGCGGAATGCAGAATGACGGCGCCCATGTCTATGATGTCGTACACAGGGAAGTTGGCCCTCATGAATTCACTTGTCACCTCTCTTGCTATTTTACCCGATGGGTGTTGTGAGACTCCCCACAAAAATTATTGAACAACTTGACAAGATACAAAGACAATACCTGTGGAAGAAGAAAATGGATGGTGGGGACAAGTCCAACTCGCTTGCTGCTTGGGATTTGGTATGTCGCCCGAAAAGAAATGGGGGATTAGGAGTGCTCAATCTCAAAGTACAAAATGATGCAATGTTGCTCAAACTGCTCCACAAGTTCTACAACCAACTCGATATACCTTGGGTGAAGTTAATTTGAGACACTTACTATGTTGATGCAATCCCGCATGCAAGCCCGACATGTGGTTCTTTTGGTGGCGGGAACTGGTGAAGCTCATGCCCATATATCGTGGAGTTACTAAAGTGATCATAAAAAGTGGCACAACAGCTCTCTTTTGGAAGGATGACCGGAATCACTACATCCTTGATGAGAGCTTTCCTATGGCTTCTTCCTACACCAGTATGGAAGATGTTTCTGTTAAAACGATGTTAACCATATCTAATATCCGAGAAGCCTTTCAGCTACCTCTCTGTACAAGATCATGAGGAGTTCAGAGATCTCCAACTAGAAGTTAGCTCTACCACACTTTCTGAGGCAAATGATAGCTGGATTTGCACCTAGGGAGCGTCTGCTTTCAAGATAACCGCGTACTACAAGTTCTGTTTTTGAGAAGTAGTTGATCATGAGGCTTTTACGTGGCTTTGGAAGGCCAAAAGTATCCCTAAAATCAAAGTTTTTAGATAGTTCTTGCTAATAGATCACCTCAACACGTGCAACATGTTGAAAAGAAGACATTACAATATTGGGACGAACCTTGATTGCCTTCTCTGTGGTAACCATGTGGAGGAAACAGTTGAACACCTTTTCTTTCGCTGCAAATTCAATGAAGAGTGCTGGAACAAACTCAATATCAGATGGCCGACGACTGGGGACCGACTTGACATGATGACACACATGAAAAGGGCCATCCTAGAAAAATGACCATGGATATCTTCCTTGTGGCTGCTTGGAGCCTTTGGAAAGAAAGGAACAATAACTACTTCCCAAGAGTCATGCCCTCGCTGCCTGCCTGGCAAACCAAATTCAAAAATGATTTTGCCAACATTGCACATAGGCTCCCAGAACATAAGAGACCTCTTGTCTCGACCATAGTAGATTCTGTTATTTAGGACTGACAGTTGTTACTTCTTTTTTTATATAGCTCTTTCTTAGGGTTTCCTTTTGCTTCCCCCACCCCCCTCTCTTCATGTACATTGACACTTGATGTCTTGTTAACTTAATAGTAGCATGTAGTAAGGTTTTGCCTACTGTCTAACCTTTCAAAAAAAATGAATCGCCAAAGGTACCGGAAGGATATGTTTTGGGTGAGGAGGCAACTAGAGATATTCTTGCTTGTAAGGATAGATATGATCTAGAGAAATTATTATGCAAGTATAAAGAGAAATCTTTGGATGCTA
The DNA here is from genome assembly GCF_018294505.1 of Triticum aestivum. NCBI lineage: Eukaryota > Viridiplantae > Streptophyta > Magnoliopsida > Poales > Poaceae > Triticum > Triticum aestivum. The sequence continues at coordinate 219,425,738 of NC_057802.1, forward strand.
GAATGAAATATGATCCTAAGTTTGCTACTTCACCTATCTTTATTGATGATCAGGATTATGAATTCGCTGTCGACCCAGAGTTCATTACTTTGGTTGAATCTGATCCTTTCCATCGTAATGAAACAAAAACTGTTGTGTCACATCTTTCTAAGTTCAATGACATAGCCATCATTTTTGCTATTACTATATCCTCAAATTATTTCCGTTCTCATTAAAGGGTGATGCTAAAGCTTGGTACAATACTCTTGCTCCTGGTTGTGTGCGTAGTCCCCAGGATATGATTTATTACTTCTCTGAAAAATATTTTCCTCCTTATAAGAAACAAGCTGCCTTACAGGAAATATTTAACTTTGCGCAAATGAATGAAGAGAGTCTCCCACAAGCTTGGGGGAGGCTTCTCCAATTGCTTAATGCTTTGCCTGATCATCCTCTTAAGAAAAATGAAATACTTGATATCTTCTATAATGCAGTAACCGATTGAAAAACATATTGAGAAATTATGATGACTGGACTCTTCCTGAACCACCTATTAAACCCACTCTGAAGAAGAGGGGTATTTTATATCTCAGTCCTGAAGATATGCAAGAGGCAAAGAAATCTATAAGAAAAAGGTATTAAAGCTAAGGATGTCCAAAATTTACCTCCTATTGAAGAAATACATGGGATTGATACACCACCACAGCCTAAGGTGGTAGAGGTAAATTCTCTAATTAAATTCAATGATAATGATAATCCTCACAATATGCACCCTAGCCAATGCCTTTATGAGTTTGAGAATTACATTAGAAAGTAAGATCACTTCAATGCAAATGTTATGAAGCAGTTGAAATACAACTTTGATATGATTGCTCGCTTGAGTGACTTATTATTTAGAATCTCATATGATGTTAGAGGTGTGGGGAAGCATGCTTCTATGGTTCAAACTCAGTTAGAACAAGTTGCTAAATCTCAAAGAGAGTTGCTTGATGAAATGAATAATAATATCAATGATCATGCTGCTAGAGTAATGACTAGAGGATGTAGGATGACTCGGGAACCACTTTATCCTGAGGGACACACAAAAAGAATTGAACAAGACTCTCAAAGAGTTACCACATATGCACGTAGTCCTTCTAAAAAGAAAAACAAGAAGAAAAAATGATAGGACATTGCATGCCTCTAGTGAACCTGAAGTAGAAAACCCTCCTGATAATGAAGTTTCTATCTCTGATGCTGAAACTCAATCTGGTAGTGAGCACTCACCTTCTAATAATGAAAACGAAAATGATGAGGTTCATGAAGACACTCAAACAAATAATAAAGAACCAGACAATGATGTTGAGATAGAACCAACAGTTGATCTTGATAACCCACAACCTAAGAATGAAAGATATGATAAAAGGGACTTTGTTGCTACAAAACACGGTATAGAAAGAGAACCGTGGGTTCAAAAACCTATGCCCTTTCCACCTAAATGAACTAAAAAGAAAGATGATGAAGAATTTGAACGCTTTGCTGAAATGCTGAGGCCAGTCTTTTTGCGTACTTGCTTGACTAATATCCTTAAAATGCCTCCTTATGCAAAGGACATGAAAGACATCATCACCAATAAGAGAAAAATAACGAAAGCTGGAATCTCCACAATGCTTGCTAATTATACTTTTAAAGATGGAGTACCTAAATAACTTGGAGATCTAGGAATACCAACTATACCATGCTCATTGACAATGACATGTACCTAGGGTAGGGTCACATGCCTGACCTAGACGCCCTACGCAAGGAGACTGCCCAAGAGTCAAGAACATTCAAAGTACAACAGAAGATACTGACTCAAATCACCATGGAGTGCAATCCACTCGACCAGCTATCCCACTCGGATATCCCAATTCCACTCGACCAAGATAGAGTCACTCAACCATACGAAGGATCACTCGGAGTACAGAAGATCTAAAGCCACCCCAAGATGGCAACAGTCAGGCATTCACTCCGTAGTCTTAAAGGTCATTTATAGTCATTTATAGCTAGCGTTACCAGTAACGCCCCTGCCTTAACTTACATTGAACTCTGTGTAACTGAGGGCTAGAGGGGTCTGGCGAACTCTATATAAGCCACCCCTCCTCTGGCACAAGGGTTCCACCCCCTGTAACTCTCACACATAATCCAGCTGACAAGCCTCCGGGCACCGAGACGTAGGGCTATTACTTCCTCCGAGAAGGGCCTGAACTCGTAAACCTTGTGTGCACAACCTCGCTATAGCTAGGACCTTGCCTCCTCCTCCTACGTACCCCCTATTCTTATTGTCAGACTTGCTCACACGACAGTTTGCGCCCACCATGGTGTAGGCGTCTTAGCGACTTCCGGTGAGGTTGCAGTTTTTTCGATCTTCATCAACATGGTTTCTGGCGGTGGTTTGGCTTTGGGCCGCGAGATCCGTCTTGGCACGCTCGTTTTCATTGCAGAAGACTCCTCCTGGCTCCAAGAGGCCCCCCTCGACGTCGAGGCCCTCCCCATCCACGGGGCGGCGCACTTCCGCGCGAGTGCGTGCGGCGTCCTCCTCCGGCAGCTGTCGACCCAGTATCGGTTGGCTCCCGCTTCATCCACTCTCCCCGCTGTATGCCGCCACAAGTGATCCGGTCGATCGCGGCTTCAGCGGTGGATGAGGCGTGCGGTGGCTCGACAGTGGGCCACCCCTCATGTCGCGGCAATCGAGCCTGACGAATCTCTCTGCGGACCATTCGATCTGTCAACTGGTTCCGCAAACACTCTTTTCGAGTGCGGAAGCAGCGATCCCGCGGTGGAAGTCCTCATGGTCGATTCACCTCGCAGCCCGCCTGGTTCTGTCGCAACGGCGGCGGCGGTGGCAATGGCCCGTCCTACATTCATGATTATTATGAACCTCAAGCCCTTACTTCGGAGCAGAGGGAAGAGTTGCATCGCCGTAACATGGAGGCACTCCAGACCCCCATCGTGGGGGAGACCTCCGAGGCTCGGGCCTTGGAAGCTGCGCGCTTGGCCACCTTGGCTGAGCGCATGCGTCTGGAGAATCTTCAACATTCACTCGAAAAACGCGCCCGCCGGTAGATCCCCAAATCCAGTCGATGGCGTTGACAATTTTTTCCGCCTGAACCTCAGGTATACCGTACTCCGGTCCAGAATCTTCCAGCTGTAGCACGCATAGTAGAGTCAATTCAGCCATCTTGTTCGAAAGCTCGTAGATGTTTGCTGCAGATCCGAGTGCTGCTCCGAGCGGCGGGTGAACAAAACTCGGCTATTTCTCAGTCGCGCAACAGGATCCATAGCAGATCTATGGTTGCAGACACAGTTCAGTTGGCACACAGTCCAAGATCGCCTCCGCAGCATGACAATCATGGGCACCACCAGGATCAGTACCTGGATCGAGGCCACGGACAGTACGATAGTTGGTACGCCCGTGATGACCACCGTCGAGTGCCTACGCCCCCTCCGAGGGGCGGATCGTATGCGGCCTGGCGGTATGATGACAGGAGCCCGTATGGTGATGAGCGGAGAGCTCCAGTCGACCCAAGAGAGCCCGGGTTTGATGTGAGATCACTTCTCGTACAAGGTTTGGTTGAGAGGGGCCGGGCACACAGAGAAGGACAAGACAGAAACCGACCGAGTGGAAGCAGAGTACACATTTCTGGACCTGAATGTTTTAGGAGAGCCATCCGAGCTGCTGAGATCCCTCCCAACTTCAGGTTGGCGATGGGCGTGAGTAAGTTCACCGGTGAGTCGAAGCCCGACACATGGCTAGAAGATTACCGAATGGCCGTGCAGATTGGTGGAGGCAACGATGATGTTGCCATGAAGCACCTGCCCCTGATGCTCGAGGGTTCAGCAAGAGCTTGGTTGAATCAGTTGGCCCCTGGAAGTATTTTTAGTTGGGAAGAGTTGGCCCGAGTGTTTATCAAAACATTCGAGGGCACCTGCAAGCGACCTGCTGGACTGACTGAATTGCAGCACTGCGTTTAGAAACAGAACGGGACTTTGAGAGACTTCTTCCAGAGATGGACTACTCTTCATCATACTGTAGAAAATGTGTCAGAGCACCAGGCAGTTTGCGCCTTCAAAGAGGGCATTTGATACAAGAGCTCAACCTGAAATTCGGTCGGTCAGGAGACATGTCCCTGGCCCGAATGATGGAAATAGCCACTCGGTATGCTAACGGCGAAGAGGAAGACCGACTCCGCAGTGGCAAGAATAAACCAGTCGCCCAAGACACCGGAGGAGGAAATTCCATTCGGAAGCAGAAGCGCAAGGCTGAACCCACAGGTCTTGCTGAAGCCGCAGTTTTAAATCAAGGAAAGTTCAAGGGAAAGCCTAAAAGGCCATGGATCCCCAAAAAAGTGAAAGAGGGCAACTTGATCTAGCCCAAGCATACCACTCGACAGTGTCGACTCCTCATTCAGAGTTTCCGGGAGGATCAGCCCAGTGAGAAGGAGAAGGAGTCTGATAAGGAAGAGGATAAAGAGGAAGATGATGGTTACCCCATTGTCAATGCTACTTTGGTGATTTTTGCTGACATCGAGAGCAAAAGTCGACTGAAAGTTACCAATAGAGAAGTGAACATGGTTGCTCCGGCAACTACGACATATTTGAAGTGCTCAAAACTCCTATTACATTTGACTTGTCCGATCACCCAGCGCACGTTGCTACCCCAGGCGGCAAGCATTGGTGGTCGACCCAGTCGTTGGGGGCACCTGACTGTGTCGGCGTTCTGGGAATGGGGGACCCCAGACTTGCCTTCCTGCGGCCCACGGTGTGGCTATGCTTGCAGGCTTGTACGGCCCATCTTCATCAACGAGACATTCAAGACCCTCGCGAGGGGCCAAGCCACGCGGGGCGGACGACACAAGACCTCCTCGGGAGCGGCCTCACCAGGCTGCCTCGCGAGGAGCGGAGAAATCAAGGCAGGGTAAACCTCGCGAGGCTCTCGTGACGTGAGCCATGATGATCATGATCAGGCGGGCGCCAGCGCGCAGTGTCGTTTTTTCCCCTTTGGTCCTAAGGAGGCAAGCGCAGGCGCAGAGTACTGAGGCATCAAGCAAAGGTTTCCATATCAGTGCAACGAGACCAAGACCAGCAGGACCGCAGGACGGAGGTCACCATGGAGCCCAAGACGGCGTCACCGCCAGAGCCTTTCGCAGGCGAAGACCGCTTTTGTCAGGATAAGCTGTACTAGCTGTCCCCTTTAAAATTGGCCGTTGTTGGCTCCCTTCCCGCTTAATATTTGGGGGGGAGGACCAGGGCCTATATAAGTAGAACTAGTCACCACAGTAGAGGGCATCTGATAGCTGATTGAGAGGCATCTCACCCACACAAGTTCGTCAAGCACAAGAACACCTCAACCTCAGGAGGCTGTTCTTTCGCTTGCACTGTTCATCATCAGCCCAAGAGGAAATCCACCACCACCACACAGGAGTAGGGTATTACACCACAACGGTGGCCCGAACCAGTATAAATCTTGTGTCCTGTGTGCTGTGAGTTCGTCGAGTTTGTCCGCGAGATCTTAGCGAGCTAGGGCGTAGATCGGTAGGGAGGAAATCTTCGCGCGCACCCTAGTGTTTGAACCTTGAGGGTTTTGCCAGAACCCGTGATCCGACATTTGGCGCGCCAGGTAGGGGTGCGTCGGAGCTTCCTTTCCGTCGTCCCGCGTCCAGTTGCTCCGTCGTCTCCATGGCAGACGCTCGCCGTGCTCGTGCTGAGCGCCAGGCTGCCCTAGCCACCCGCTTCCCTCAGATGGCTCCCGTCGGTGGGCCACCTTGTCGTTCTCCGTCTCCTTTCGCCAACGCTGCTACCGGCCCAGCAGGGAATGAGCATCAAGCGTCCTCGCTGCACCCCTCGGTGCGGCGGGACGGCCGCACCGCCACTCCATCGCTGACCCCGGCGAATTCCTCGTCCCACGCTCATCGCACTCCCATGGACGCACAGGCCGCGCTCCTCATGGCGCACGAGCTCCTGCGCTACCGCCCGGTCGACGACTGTCGGGTGGTTGGTGCGACATATGCCAACGGATGGCTTATCATTGTGGGTGCCAATAAGACATCGCCGGTGCCTGGAAACGGGATGAGGCGAAGACATGCACGCCGGCGGATCTTACCCAGGTTCGGGGCTCTCCGAGGAGATAACACCCCTAGTCCTGCTCTGCGGGGTCTCCGCATGATCACTAGATCAAGGAAAGGTAGCTACAATCGCTCCTAGAGCTGTTGGATTCAAGGGAGAAGAAGAACAAGGCTAGCTCTTGCTTCTCTCTATCTCTATGGTGTGTGTGATGTGTTCAGAAGCTAACCCTTTGCATGGGTGCTTCGGGGGGTTTATATAGGCCTACCCCCCGGGGATACAATGGTAATCCGGCTGGGCACTGGTCCCAGCCGTCAGTGTCTACGCTCGCCGGCTTCTCCACCGGCTGCTGGGTCCCGCCGACTGGTGGGTCCCGCCGGCTGCCGGCTTCTTGGTCGATAGGCCGGCCCCACCGCCTAGGGTCTTGTCGGCGGTTGCTTACTGTAGCCTCGCCTCTGATGACGAGGGCCTTGTCGAGGTAAGCGTGGCTACAGTGGGCCGCCTCGGGGGCTCTCACTGTAGCCTTACCTCGTCTTGTCTCCTTAATGGGGCTCCTGCTTCGAGGAAGGGGGTAGCCGGCTTCTGGGGGCCGGCTACACCCTTGGCCGACTGGGGGAGGCCGGGCCGCCTTCGCGCCTCTCTCTGGCGGAAGGGGCCCGGTGCCTGCGGTCCGTACAGAAGTCGGTCGTGGATGACATTGAGGCTGGCATGGCTACAGTGCCGAGCCGAACAGGAGAGGGTCATCCCGTACGGCCTCCTGTGGCCATGCCTGCCTCGGGCCTCGGGGGTAGTGGGCGTTCTTCTTGGCCGGCTCCTTGGAGTCGGCTACCCCGTATTCGTCCCGGGGAGGGGTTGCTGAGGCTGGGTCGCCTTCCGGGAGTCGGCTTCAGAGGTAGCCGGCCAGGGAAGGCGGCCCAATGCTTGGAGTGCTTGGAGGCCCGAAGGCCTGATAATTTTTTCAGAAGAACCAGGGGCAGTCGGTCAGGCTACCCGTGGCCATTTACTCCGACAGTAGTCCCCGAAGCTGATTGGGCTTCGAGGTGGAGTAGGGGTTGAGAAGCTCGATCAGCTTCCTATCTTGACAAGTCGGCAACTGGGAGCCGGCTTTAGTTAGACGTGCCGCCTTGGTCGAAAACTCCGGAGTCGGAGGGCGGGAGCTCGCTAGCGTGTGCTCCGGGCCGCGGGCCGGCCACTTGCCGTCTGCGAACCACATGGCCTCCCTCGGCCAGAAAGCCTGCCAGCCCACGCGCGTGATGGGACGTCGCCGCAGGGCGGGGGCCCGCCACGTCCGCGCCCGGGCCCAGGCACGGATTCTCTGTATCCCAAAACCGCCCGCACGTCTCCTTGCGGCAGTTTCGGCTTGCCTTTAGGGCGCAATAATCGTGGGGCGTGGGGGGAATGGGTGCAGTTAATCCCACGTCTCCCCCCATGTCCGGCCTCTTCGGCCTCGCCTCGTGAAGCTATAAGTAGGGGGAGGTGGAGGGCGGCAGGCCCTCGCACGCTCCTCCTACTTCCACCACCTTCTTCGCTCGCCGTTCCTTGCAACAGCGCCTCGCCGCCGCGCTCTTCCACCGCACGTTCCTCCGCCGCCGCGCTAGTTTTTGCCATGCCTCCCACCACGGAGCAGTATGGCGGGGATTGGGACGGCTCCAACATGCACGAAGATCATGTCGAGTTCCTCCGCAATACTCGGCGGCTGCCGGCCGCGGACAAGGTGGAGGTCCGCCTTGCGCCGGCGAGGGAAATTATGCTGGAGCCGCGGGAGGGCGAGCGGGTGGTCTTCCGCTCGCACTTCTTGCGTGGCATCGGCCTACCAGCGAGCGCCTTCTTCCGCTCCTGGCTCGACTTCTATCAGCTCCAGCCGCACCATCTCACCCCAAACGCGGTGGTGCTGCTGTCCGCCTTCGTCACCCTGTGCGAGGGCTACCTCGGCGTCCTCCCCACCCTTGAGCTCTGGGGGGAGTTCTTCCAGTCGAAGCTGGGCACGCGCATGCGGGGCGTGCCAGCTCAGACTGGCACCTTCATCGCGTCGCGGAGATCGGTCGCCGACAACCTCTTCCCCGTCATCACGCTGATCCAATCGATGAAGAAGTGGCAAAAATCGTACTTCTATGTGCGGAACATCGCCCCGCGGGGCGACTACATCAACCTGCCGGCTTATGTAGCCGGCCCACCAGAGGGCAGGCGGTCCCAGTGGTCCTTCCGGGCCGTGACTCTGACGCCGGCCGGGTCCGCCGCCGTCGCCCGAGTGCGGGAGCTGACCCAGGCAGAGGGCTTGACGGGGCCTGGACTTCTGGCCGCGTTCGTCACGCGCCGGGTTCTTCCACTACAGAGCCGGCCTCATCTGATCTGTCAGATGAGCGGCCAGCTCGATCCGAGCCGAATGTGTACCAAGGAGATGCCGCGCGAGTAGGTCGCCTATATGGTGAACTACCTTCCAAATTGCAAACTCACCGAAGAGTGGCAGTTCGGCAAGGAACCATATAGCCGAGCCAATCCGCCGCCTACGGTATGTTCTCCTTGTCTCTTTCTCTCTCTCTTTGCTTTGTTGCCGAGTTCCTCTTAGCCGATTCTAACTTAGCCGGTTTGCTTTTCGACAGAGCCCTCTGCTTCGGCTGGCCGGCGGGTCAGACTCGGAGTGCCGATTCGTCCCCGACCGGACCGAACACGATCTGGAGGACCCCGACCTGGGGGCGGCCGGTATGGACGACGATGTCGAGCCGGGTGGTGGCCAAGCCGGCGGCAAAGCAGGCGGCTCCGGGCTCGGAGTCACCTTCGACGACTGGCCGGACGACGATGAGGCCGAAGTCGCCCCGCGCCGCCAGCCGGCGTCTGGACGCGGCGCGGGTTCCTCCGCTGCACCGCCTGCTCGGGGCGGAGGTCAAAAGCGTCGCGCTGCCCAGGGTTTGTTCAGTAGCCGGACGAAGAAACCCAGGGGCGGGGCGGCAGCCACCAGGCGGGAGGAGGCGGCCGTGAAGGTGGCTCGCTTCCGCAAGACGGTGAAGCAACCGCAGACCGTGTCGGCGTAAGTTCACCTTCTTTCGTATACTTTTTCTTTCTTTCTTTTCTCTGGTGGTTCCTGAACCCTTGTCTTTTTCTCCAACGATCAGAGCTCCGCTGTCGCATGAGTGGGCGGCTGCCGCCTCCGTCGTTGAGTCGCCGAGGGGCTCTGGGAGCACCGACCGCCGCGTGGACCCCCGTGCCGACCTTCAGTAGGCGACAGAAAGGAACGCGCGGGAGGCGCGGGCGGAGCGAGAGGCGCGGGAGGCGGAGGCACGGAGGGCGGCCGCCGCCCAGGCGGCACGGGAGGAGGAGGCGGCGAAGGCACTCACCGATGCCGCAGCCAGGGCCCAAGCAGAGCTGCGGCCGCGGCGGCGGCGGGGGGGGGGGGTGTTTGATGGTCACCCCGTTGCGCGACATGGCGCCTAGGGACATGGAGCCCTCGCCAGAGGGAACCAGCGGCGATCAGCCAGGGCTGGGGGGAAGCGACGATGTCATCATCCTGGAGAGGGCGCCGGTGCCGACCCCGCCAACTGGGGCGGCTCAAGGCGGCCGGCCTGATCTGCCGCCTGCACAGTCGGCGGGGGGCGAGCCGGCCGCGAGGGCTGAGTTGGCGGTCCGGATTCTGTCGAGCTGGCGCGCGGGGAAGGCCGCGTCGGAGCCACAGAAGGCCGCGTCGGAGCCGCAGCCGGCCGTGGGCTCCGGCTCGTCGGCCCGGGATGCGGAGGCGGCCAGCGCTACCTCGGGGTGGACGCCAGGCGGAGGGACGGCCGTGGTGAACGTGGCTGCACAGGACGTCCGGACCCGGCTCCAGGGCCGAGCTGCGGCGCTGAGGCAGTTCACCGACGAGTTCCTCGCGACGCGGGCGGCCATCCGGGTTAGTATTCCCATCTTGCTCTTCTTGATCTTGATTTCTTCCTGATCTTGATTTCTTCCGTGGGGGCGCATCAGCGCACCCACTGGGTGTAGTCCCTGAGTTCCGAGTCGGCTGCTGAGCAGGCGGCTTGGAACTTCTTGGTGGATTTGCCTTTGCTATTCTTGTTCTTACTTCGATCTTCTGTTCATCTTGCAGGACTACCACAACCTTCGAGCGGCCGCCTTCAACTCCCAGGCTCGGGAGCTGACTCAGAAGACTGCCGACTTACTGAAAGCCGAGGTACGTGCTCTGTTCTTTATCTCATGTGGGGGCGCGTCAGCGCACCCACTGGGTGTAGTCCCCGAGATTCGGGCCGACTGCTGAGCAGTCGGGTCGGATCTTCCTTGACGACTTCTTCTTACTGTTCTTTCTTTTTCTGCCGTCCCTGCAGTAGCCAACGCCAGTCTGAGGGCACAGCTGGGAGAGTCTCAGACTGCCCTTCGTGCCAAGGATGCCGAGCTCGCCGCCTTGGTGCAGGAGCGCGACCGCCTGGTCAAGAAGCTGGTCGACCAGGAGGAAAGCCACAAGGCGGCCCTGAAGGTGGTGCAGGACCGCGAAGCCGCCCTCCAGGCCGAGTATGAGACGGAGGCGGCTGGCTGGGCTGAGGCCAGGCAGACTCTGGTCTCTGGCTATGGCCAGATCGAAGATCTGGTTGATGGTAAGCCGCCTACCTCTTCGTCCTTTCTTGCCATCTGCCACTTTGGCTCTTTTTCTGATTTGGTGCTCTTCTCTCCTTTTCTTCTTCTTTCTTTCGCAGAATATTTCCCTGGCTATTCTACTGTCGCCAACCAGACCATCGAGGCCCGTCGCCAAGCGCGAAGGCAGGCTGGCTTTGAGATCGCGCCAACCGCCGGCCGCTCGCTGGAGGAGCAGCTCCTAGCGATCCAGGCCCGCATCCAGCCGGCTCACCGACTGCTTCGTCGGCTTCAGCGTGCCGGGGCGCAGGTCTTGACCGCCCTCTGGCCTGGCCAAGTAGTTCCTCGCAACCCCAGTCGGACTGCCGACTAGCTGGAGGTGGCAGTCGGCCGCTTCAAGGCTTGGAAGGCCTCGGCGGCTCGCTCCGGCGCCAGGCGGGCGCTGGAGTTCGTCAAGGCCTGGTATCCCGGCCTGAGCCTGGACCAGCTGGCTACCTGGCGGCAGCAAGCCGACACAGAGCTGGAGCCGGCGCGGCCGGCTATCATCCGGCGGGCTTCGGCGATCGCCGATTACACCGACACCAGCGTCTTCGCCCCCGAGGTGGACGACAATGGTGTCGCCCAGCCGGAGGAGTGATTCGGTCTGAACCCGGCGGATGGCGCAGACTCGGCGGAGGAGATTGACTCCAGTGACGAGGGTGAAGAAGAGGAGGAGGAGGGTGAGGACGCCGAGCCGGCTGGTGGAGCAGCCGGCCAGCCTCAGCCTGACCGCGCCTCCAGCACTACGTCGCGCGCGAGTGCGTCTCCTGCCGCAGGTGGTGGTCAAGCCGGGACCCGCTAGTCGGCCACTCCTTCAGCCGGCAAGGCCGCCTTCACCGACCAGCTCGGCCTCTGCAGCGCGCCTTAGTCTGCCGTCTTTTGTTTCCCTGTCTAGTTACTTTTGGAACAATGTTTGGTTAAGTCTGCACAATTCCACCCACTGGGTGTATTCGAACTTAAGTCTGTTGCCAGCCTATTGGGGGCTTTATGTGTATCTATAACTTATGCATTTGGCCTTTCCTTGTACTTTTGCTTTTTGTCCTTCTGCTGTTTCCTTTGCCGCCCTCCCTTGGTTGCCGCCTCCCTAGTCCAACAGTTGCTCTGCAATCTGTAGCTGGAGGAGTGCTTGGCCAATTGGGGGGAGGAGTACTTTAGCTTTGCTGGACAAAAGCTAAGTGTTTAGGAAGCCGGCCAGCCAGCTGTTCTGGCAGCCGGCAGGCATGTTTGGAGGCCGTCTCTTTGCTATATAGGTTCGTTGTTCCTTAGCCATTTTTCGTGTGGGCGTCCTTTCCGCCTTGCCTCTTGCTAGTCGGACAGTCGGTTCTTCGAGCTGCGACTTGCAACAAGAGGGGACTCGGGAGCCGGCACACTACTTTTCCGACTTCAGGTAGAACTTTCAATATAGCTCAAGGCGGCCAGTCCCCGGGCCGACTAGTCGAACCCGGTGCCAGAGAAGAATTCAAAATGTAATAATACATTCATGGATATGACACTTGTCATTCATAGATAAACAAGGGCAGTCCCCGAGTACTGCTCGGGGGGCCTGTTGGTTTGTACTTAATACAAAAAAGGGTAGCATGATACATACTGCTTTCAACTGTAAAATTGTCTCGGGAGGTTTGCGTTCCATGGTCGCTCCGACTCCTTGCCGGAGTCGTCTCTCTTGCGTGCTCTTGGTTTTTGTGCGTCGATCAAGTAGTAGGAGTCGTTGCCGAGTGCCTTGCTGACGACGAAGGTGCCTTCCCAAGGGGCCGAGAGCTTGTGCTGGCCGGCTGTTCGCTGGATCAGCCGGAGCACAAGGTCGCCCTCTTGGAAGGATCTTGGCTTGACCTTGCGGTTGTAGTAGCGGCGCAGCCCTTGCTGGTAGATGGCGGACCGGCTGAGTGCTAGCAGCCGGCCTTCTTCCAGTAGGTCCACGCCGTCTTCTCTTGCTTCTTTGGCCTCCTCCTCCGTGTACATGGTGATTCGAGGCGAGTCGAACTCGATGTCTGTTGGGATGACGGCCTCGGCACCGTACACGAGGAAAAATGGAGTGAAGCCGGTTGACTTGTTGGGTGTAGTGCGCAGGCTCCAAAGGACAGCCGGCAGCTCTTCGAGCTAGCAGCCGGCCGATCGCTCCAGTGGTACAACCAGTCGGGGCTTGATGCCGGAGAGGATGAGTCCATTTGCTCGCTCGACCTGGCCGTTTGACTGCAGGTGGGCAACGGACGCTAAGTCCAGTCGGATGCCCCGCGTCGCGCAGAAACGTGCCAGTGCTCCTTTGGCAAAGTTCGTGTCATTCTCGGTGATGATGCTGTGCGGCACGCCGTACCGAGTAGTGATGTCGGTGATGAATGTCACGGCAGTCGGCCCATTCAGCTTTTTGATCGGCTTTGCTTCGATCCACTTTGTGAACTTGTCCACAGCAACAAGTAGATGTGTCAGGCCGCCGCGGGCTGTCTTGAAGGGGCCCACCATGTCCAGTCCCCAGACGGCAAAAGGCCAGGTGAGGGGAATGGTCTTGAGTGCAGAAGCCGGCAGATGTTGCTTGGAACTACAAACTTGGCATCCTCTGCAGCTCTTGACTATTTCTTTAGCATCCTCCAAGGCAGTCAGCCAGAAGAAACCATGGCGGAAAGCCTTGGCCACAAGGGATCTTGAGGCTGCGTGGTGGCCGCATTCGCCTTGGTGGATGTCTTTGAGGATTACCACTCCTTTTTCTGGCTCGACGCAACGCTGGAAGATTCTAGTGACGCTACGCTTCACAAGCTCTCTGTTGATTATTGTATATGCTGCGGCTCGTCGTTGCACTAGTCTTGCTGAGATCTCATCAGCCGTCAGCTCTCTGCTGACTAGGAACTTGAGGATGGGCTGGGCCCATGAGGGAGCTGTGACTTCATCTTCTGTTAATGTGGCCACCATGACTCGGGTGGGTGGGTTGGGTGAGTCGGCCACTGCTTCTTGTGTCGTTGTAGTCCCCGGGCTGACTGCTGCAGTCCCCGGGCCGGGTTCTGAAGTCCCCGGGCCGGGTGCGACTACGGCAGTCCCCGGGCCAGTTGTCGATGTCCCCGTGCCGCCTGCGGGGTTTCTCCAGTCGGATCCGGCTGTATCTGGCGCAGGTGGTACGAAGATGGAATCTGACTCTGGAGACGGCTTGATGATTGGCTTGAGGAGGCGCTGGAGGGAGACGCCAGTCGGTATGGCTTGTCGGGTGGAGCCGATCCGTGCTAGGGCATCTGCTTGGTCGTTGTCGGCCCTTGGCACGTGGAGGAACTCGCACCCCTCGAAGTATCCGCTGATCTGCTGGACGAGGAATTGATAACTCGCCATGTTCGCGTCCTTGGCGTCCCAGTCGCCAGACGATTGCTGGACCACCAAGTCTGAGTCGCCATAGCACAGGATCCGGCGTATGCCAAGCTCTTTGGCTAGCCGGAGCCCGTGTACGAGCGCCTCGTACTCGGCCATGTTGTTGGAGGCGGCGAAGTGGATCTGCAGCGTGTACTTGAGCTTGTCGCCTTTGGGAGAGGTGAGGACGATGCCGGCTCCCAAGCCGGTGCGCATCTTGGACCCGTCAAAGTGCATCCGCCAATGGGTAGAGTTGGGAGCCGGCGGTAGGTACTGGGTCTCGGCCCAGTCGACGAGGAAGTCGGCCAATGCTTGCGACTTGATGGCGGTGCGGGGTTGGTAGAAGCTTGTGTAGGGCGCCAATGCAATGGCCCATTTTGCCACCCGGCCGTATGCATCCCGGCTGCCTATGATCTCGGCGAGCGGGGCGGTGCATACGACCGTGATGGGGTGCTCTTGGAAGTAGCGCTTCAGTTTTTTGGCAGCGAAGTACACCCCATAGCACATCTTCTGGTAGTGCGGGTAGTATTGCTTTGAGCTGGATAGCACTTCGCTGAGATAGTACACCGGCCTTTGGACTAGCTGGGCTCGGCCTTCCTCCGGGCGCTGGACCACAACAACAGTGCTGACGACTCGGCTAGTCGCGGCGATGTAGAGGAGCATGGGCTCCATCTCAGTCGGCGCCGCCAGGACAGGCGGAGTGGTCAGCATTTTCTTCAACTCATGGAAGGCTTGGTCGGCTTGGTCGTTCCACTCGAAGTGAGTGGACTTCTTCATGAGTCGGTACAGGGGGAGAGCCTTCTCTCCTAGTCGGCTGATAAAACGATTCAGGGAGGCTAAGCAGCCAGTGAATTTCTGCACATCTCGCAGTTTGGTGGGAATCTCCATCCTCTCGATGGCCTTGATCTTGACAGGGTTGCATTCGATGCCATGTTCGGAGACCAGGAAGCCCAGCAGCTGGCCGGCTGGCACTCCGAACACGCACTTCTCGGGGTTGAGCTTGATTTGGAATCGGCGCAAGTTGGCGAATGTTTCTTTCAGGTCTTCCAGCAAGGTACCGCGCTTCTCTGTCTTCACCACAATGTAGTCGACATAGACATGGGCATTTCTGCCGAGTTGTTTCAAGAGGCATTTCTGCATGCGACGCTGAAAAGTGGCACCGGCATTTCTCAAGCCGAATGTCATAGTCAGGTAGCAGAAAGCTCCAAAGGGTGTGATGAAGGCAGTCTTCAGGCGGTCAGCTGGGTCCAACTTGATCTGATGGTACCCTGAGTACGCATCCAAAAAACTTAACAGCTCGCATCCGGCTGTGGAGTCTATCACTTGGTCAATCCGTGGCAGAGCAAACAGATCCTTTGGGCAGGCCTTGTTCAGAATGGTGTAGTCTATACACATACGCCACTTGTTATTCTTCTTCAGAACCAGAACTGGGTTGGCAAGCCACTCTGGAAAGAACACTTCCATGTTAAAGCCAGCGGCAAGGAGCCGGGCTATCTCTTCTCCCACAATTCTTCGCTTCTCTTCTGACAGTCGGCGGAGGGGCTGCTTGACCGGCTTCGCATCAGATCGGACATGTAATTTGTGCTCGGCGAAATCCTACGGGAGACCCGGCATGTCCTTTGGGGACCATGCAAAGATGTCTCGATTCTCACGGAGGAAGTCGACGAGCTCGCCTTCCTATTTACTGTCCAAGTTTGCCCCAATGACAGCGAACCTCTCCGGGTTCTCCGGGTCCAGAGGTATCTTCTTCGTCTCTTTAGCAGGCTGGAAGGAGCCCTGCGCATCACAATCCTTGGGGTTGGGGGACAAGGCCGGCTGCTTGCCGGCCATGGCCACAACCCATTCCAACGTCTTCTTCTCTTCTGCCACCACGAGGGACTCGGCCAGCCGGCTACTGGCCATGGCGCACTCGATGGACTTCTTGTAATCGCCGGCTACCGTGATGATCCCCTTCGAGCTCGGCATCTTCATCTTCAGGTAGGCGTAGTGGGGCACAGCCATGAACTTGGCCAGGGCAGGTCGGCCGAGCAGTGCATGATAGGGGCTCTCCAAATCCACTACCTCGAACCATATTGCTTCTCGGCGAAAATGATCTTTGTCTCCGAAGAGAACATCCATTTTGATCTTGCCGATTGGGGAGCAAGACAGGCCAGGGACGATACCATGGAAGATGGTGCAGCTCGGCATGAGCTGCTTCGCTTTGACGTTCAGCTTCTCCATGGTATCGCGGTACAGTATGTTGATACTGCTTCCGCCGTCTATCAGGACGCGGGAAAATCTGGCAGCTCACCTCTCCGTCGCGAGGGTGACATCCAAGACCATTGCATAGGAGCCAGGCGAAGGCATTACCTCTGGGTGGTCGACCTGGCTCCAGCTGATTGGTTTTTCTGACCAGTGCATGAACTCGGGAGTGTTAGTGGTGACTGCATTCACTTCTTGATGCTGTCAGCGTCGGCTGCGCTTGTCGTCGGCTTGACTGGTGAAGACGACGTAGGCGGCATGCTCTTCGGGAAATTCGTCTTGGATGGCGCCGACTGCCGGCCGAGCCGCCGGCTGCTGGGGGGCTGGAGGCGGCGGGCCGGGAGGCGGAGGCGGCAACATCCCCTCGCCCTTGGTGATGCGGGAGAGCCAGTGGCATTTCGGGGTTGTGTGGTTGGACGGCTTCGCGCCGCTGTGGAACTTGCAGGGGGTGTCGAGAGCTTGTTCGTAGGAGAAAGACGGCTGCCAAGCCGGCCTTCCACCCTTCTTCTTGGGAGCGGGCCGTTCTTCGGGCGGCTCGTCTTCAACTGTGGCCACCTGCCGACTGGAGGAAGTCGGCATGGGGGCCTTGCGCTTGTGGTCGTTCTGGTAGGGGCGCCGATTAGGGTCGCAAGCCGGCGTCTTAGGGGCCGGAGCGATCACTTTCCCCGAGGCGTCCACTCAGAGCTCCGTCTTCAATGAGGAGTCAGCTGTGGCGTACTTGTCCGCGATGACCAGCAACTCATCGAAGGTGGCCGGCTCGTCGCAGAGGAGTTGGTGCTTGAGGAGGGTGCCCTCTCGGCACCCGGCGGTGAAGTACTCGATGGCCTGGACCTCGTGCACCCCCTCGCAGGAGTTGCGGAGCTCGGCCCATCGCGTGAGGTAGTCACGGGTCGACTTGTTGGGCCCTTGGACGCAGAGGGAGAGCTAGCGAGGCTTGGGAGGCCGCTTGTAGGTGCTGGTGAAGTTGCGGACGAAGACTTCGGTGAAGTCCAGCCAACTGTTGATGCTGTAGGGCTTGAGGCTGTTGAGCCATGTGCGCGCCGTGCCTTACAGCATGAGGGGGACGCACTTCACGGCGACGCGCCGATTGCCGTTGGCTATGCTGACGACCATGGAGTAGTCGATGAGCCAATCTTCCGGCTTCACCGAGCCGTTGTACTTGGGCGTGTCTCTGGGGAGCGAGAACCCTTTGGGGAAGGGCTCATCGCGGATGCGGGGCCAAAGCATGGCGGGCCGACATCGTCTTCTTCTTCTAACGCCAAGGATCGAGCAAGGCGGTCGATCCTGTGGCGGGCGTCGTTCTCGCTGACTCCTTCTCGGCGGCCGAGTCGGTCGCCAAGAGTCGGGTGTGTGATAGGCGGCGGAGCGAGGCGTCTTTCTCTTCGAGGCGGGGGAGGAGGCAGATTTCCTTGGTGTTCAACCGCTCGAGGGCGGCCTTCTGCGTCGCGCTCGATGGTGATGCGAGTCCGGCTGCGGCTGGCAGCCGGCTCCTTGTCTTTCTTCTGGCGCGCGCCGCTCGCAGTCGGCGAGCGGGACGTTGCGGCGTGCTCCCGGCGCGGGGGATGACTATCAGCACGGGCGCCGGCTTCGTGCCGTTCTGCAGCCGCGTCGATCAGCTGCTGGATCCGTCTTGCCATGTAGGGGAGCTCATCGGCTCCCAGCCCATCGGGCTCTTCTGCAGCCGCCTGAGCGGCTCGCAGATTCTCGAGCGGGGTGGCGTAGACGGGGCGATCTGCCCCCAGCATGCTGGCGACGGCCGCGCCGCGCTTCTGGACGAAGCCGGCTCGGCTCGGGCTGCTAGGCATCGGCGTACCGAAGGCGGTGCGGTCGACTTCGCGCTGGTGGGCCTCGGTGAGGCCTCTCATGGAGGCTATCTTCTGGCCCTCCGTGATGAGGGCAAGGCGGCGTGCCTCCAGGGTCTCGGTGTCGGCGTCGGCCGGGATGGGGGCGGAGAGGTCGTGCATTGCCGCTTGCAGGGCGTCGTGGGCATTCTCGCCCGAGTCGGCGACATGGCTGATGACCAGCACTTCGGTGACAGCGCTGCTGCCGCTGTCAGCTCGAGGGAGTGGGTCGTCGAAGACCACCACGTCAGAGGGGTAGGCGTCAAGCGATGCTGTGTCCGAGTCGATGAGCATCGGGTCGGTGGAGCCGACCGACTCCATGTCTGCAGCAGGCTCGCTGGAGACGTGAAGCTGGTCGAGGAGGCTGACGAGACGGTTCTCGGGGTAGTCGGTGCCTGCGTCGGACGCAGGCTCGTCGGAGATGCGAGTCTCGCCGAGCAGATCGGCGAGGCAGCTCGCTGCGCAGGCATCGTCGACGCCTTGTAGCGCGTCGAGGCAAAAGCCATCGAGCGCAGCAGGCTGGCTGCGCTCGCGGGGGAGGAAGAGGGTTCCCGTCCAGAACAGGTCTCCGGACGACGGTGCACCTGGCCCCACGGTGGGCGCCAAATGTCGGGTGGTTGGTGCGACATATGCCAATGGATGGCTTATCATTGTGGGTGCCAATAAGACATCGCCGGTGCCTGGAAACGGGATGAGGCGAAGACATGCACGCCGGCGGATCTTACCCAGGTTCGGGGCTCTCCGAGGAGATAACACCCCTAGTCCTGCTCTGCGGGGTCTCCGCATGATCACTAAATCAAGGAAAGGTAGCTGTAATCGCTCCTAGAGCTGTTGGGTTCAAGGGAGAAGAAGAACAAGGCTAGCTCTCGCTTCTCTCTATCTCTATGGTGTGTGTGATGTGTTCAGAAGCTAACCCTTTGCATGGGTGCTCCGGGGGGTTTATATAGGCCTACCCCCTGGGGGTACAATGGTAATCCGGCTGGGCACTGGTCCCAGCCGTCAGTGTCTACGCTCGCCGGCTTCTCCGCCGGCTGCTGGGTCCCGCCGACTGGTGGGTCCCGCCGGCTGCCGGCTTCTTGGTCGACAGGCCGGCCCCACCGCCTAGGGTCTTGTCGGCGGCTGCTTACTGTAGCCTCGCCTCTGATGACGAGGGCCTTGTCGAGGTAAGCGTGGCTACAGTGGGCCGCCTCGGGGGCTCTCACTGTAGCCTTACCTTGTCTTGTCTCCTTAATGGGGCTCCTGCTTCGAGGAAGGGGGTAGCCGGCTTCTGGGGGCCGGCTACACCATTGGCCGACTAGGGGAGGCCGGGCCGCCTTCGCGCCTCTCTCTGGCGGAAGGGGCCCGGCGCCTGCGGGCCGTACAGAAGTCGGTCGTGGATGACGTTGAGGCTGGCATGGCTACAGTGCCGAGCCGAATAGGAGACGGTTATCCCGTACGGCCTCCTGTGGCCATGCCTGCCTCGGGCCTCGGGGGTAGTGGGCCGCACTGTGGCCACTCCCCGTCTTGTCACCGTTATGTGGGTGTAGCTTTGGTGGTTGTGGTCTCGGCCGGCTTCTTGGAGTCGGCATTCTTCTTGGCCGGCTCCTTGGCCCGTAGTCGTCCCGGGGAGGGGTTGCTGAGGCTGGGTCGCCTTCCGGGAGTCGGCTTCAGAGGTAGCCGGCCAGGGAAGGCGGCCCAATGCTTGGAGTGCTTGGAGGCCCGAAGGCCTGATAATTTTTTCAGAAGAACCAGGGGCCGTCGGTTAGGCTACCCGTGGCCATTTACTCCGACAACGACCTCTACGAGGACTGGCTCGATCACATCGCCGAGCTCGTCCACGCCACAGGGGGCTCCCCTGCGGCGTCCCTCTCTCCGCCTCACCCTCCGCCAGCTACAGGCGACGTAGCTCACGGAGCGCCTCCACCACCTCTTCCCCAATACGGCGCCCTGGCGCCAAGGTGCGTGGCTCCGCGACGCGTCCCGCTGCATCCGGCGCCCGCGCATGAAGAAAGAAGCTGCCAAGAAGTCCCTCGAGCTCAAGAGAACGCTCCGCCACTCCTCACAACACCGCGCCAGGATCGTCTACCGCGGCAAGGCCCCACGCCGCTTGCCGTGGTGGCGCATGGGCGTCAAGACCAAGCTCCACCTCCAAGACGGGCCCCGGCGACCACGGTCGGCTGCCGCGCCTTCACCCCCGAGTTGCGGAGCGTCGCCTAGCCGGGCAAGTTCAAGCAAGATCTGCCTCCTCGCTACGACGGCACCCCCGACCCTGCGGAGATCCCGCAGCTCTACGAGCTGAGCATCGAGGCGGCCAACGGCGATGAGAAAGTCATGGCGAACTGGTTCCCTATGGCGCTCAAAGACGGCGCCAGTTCGTGGCTCCTGAACCTGCCTCCAGGCTCGATCTCCTCCTAGGACGAGATGCGCGACCGCTTAATCGCCAACTTCCAGGGCACTCGCGACCACCCGCCGGCCGCGGGTGACCTGCGCCGTGTCAAGCAACAACCAGGAGAGACCCTCTAGAAGTACATCCAGTGCTTCAACAACATCCGTCTCAAGATCCCCAAGGTGACGGACGAGGCCATCATCTCCGCGTTCTCTGACGGCGTCCGCGACGTCAAGCTGAAGGAAGAGCTCGCTATCCACGAGGAGATGCGCACATCTCAGGAGCTATTTAACCTGGCGACCAAGTGCGCAAGAGCTGAGGAAGGGCGCCTCTCCCTCCTCGAGCTGCCGGCTGCGGACCCGAAGGAGAAGAAAGCCAAGGCCAAGGACATAAAGCGCAAGGGAGCAGCCGTGCTCGCAGCGGAGCCGGACAGCAAGCGAGGCAGAGACCAGCCCGAGTCATCGAAGAGCAGCCAACCGTTCTGCGCCTTCCACAACCTGAATACCCACAACACCAGCGACTGTCAAGAGCTCAGAGCCATTCGTGAAGGACGCTTTGGTCGACGCCCCGAGCGCGGCGACCGGGGCTACGGACGAGGAGGAGGACGTGGTGGCGGGCGCTGGGACAACCGTGGCCCGCGCCAGGAGTGGCGCGACCGGCCTCGGGAGGACCGCTGGCAGGATCATCCTCGCGAGGGCGCCTGGAGGGACCAGCCTCGTGAGGATCGTCCTCAGGGCAACGCCGGTCGTCCCCCATTGCTGCCACCGCCAAGAAGGAAATACGACCAGGCCCCAGCCTCGTAGCGCTCTTCAAACAGTTTGCTCGTGAAGTGAATGCAGTCCTCCCCAAGCTTGAGGCCACGCGCCCGCTCAGGTGGTCCCAGTGCGCCATCACCTTCAACTCGGCAGATCACCTCAAGTGCGCAGCGACTTCTGGCGCCCTCCCGATGCTTTGTTCGCCAGTCATCAGCAAAGTGCAAGTTACCAAGACCCTCATCGACGGCGGCGCAGGGCTCAATGTCCTTTCAGTCGACACGTTTGACAACCTCCAACTGCCATATGACCAGCTTCAGCCTACCAAGCATTTCTCAGGAGTGATCGATGGTTCCACCACACCGATAGGGCAGGTCCGCCTCCCTGTCACCTTCGGAGAACGCAAGAACTACCACACCAAGCTCATCGACTTCGACGTCGCGCACATCCGTCTGCCGTACAATGCCATCCTCGGGTATCCAGCACTGGCCAAGTTCATGGCAGTGACACACCACGGCTACAATGTCCTCAAGATGCCGGGAAGTGGCGGAAACATCACGGTCCCGTGCGAAGAAAGAGACGCGGTGTGCTCCCTCGAGCGTGCCTTTCAAGCTGCAGCAATCGATGACCCCGACAGCAAGGGCGAGGGCTCTCCAGAGGCCATCTCCAAGAAGAAGAAGCAGCTGCGCTGTGTCGGACCTCAGGAGGGCGGCATCGCAGCTGGAACCTCGTCAGGATCAGCGCCCGCTCCAGGGGCGCCTCCCTCCATTGCATAGGAAGGCGCGCCCAGCGCCCTCCTCGGCAGGGCTCGAGCGCTCTCTTCTGGAGGGCCTCAGACCTTGCCAACATCACGAGGGAGGCGCTCGGGCACCACTTGGAGGTGTGCTTCATGGAACGTTTCCCTCAGGAGGACACAGGGCGAGGAGTGCCCACCGCTCAGGAGTTCGTCACCAAGACCACTCAGGAACTGCAAGATGCAAGGGCCATGCGCGACGACCGCCGCTCACAAGGCGTAGCTCCCCATCCAGGCGAGGATGCCGGGCTGCCCGTCTGCATTGATGTCCCAGGGCTCAAAGGGACGCTTCTCAGGAGATTTTCTGGCCTTCGCGCGTGGGCCGTTGCGAGGGTCCACCACACAGCTACGTTCGCATGCCTTTCGGCCTGCCGAGCGTGTCGTCAGCATATCAGTGCAACTTGCGGCGCGTCCTGGCGGCACAGGAGGCCAGGCACCACACTGTCCTGACAGAGATGGAGACGGTCGTCAGGGAACCACCTGAGCCCCCAGAGCCTCCCGAGGCTCAGGGCCCCGGTGGCTCGTGAGGAGCAATCCCTTCGCCGCGTACCTTCAGCTGCCCCGACATTTCTTCATCAACAGAACCAGGTGACATTTTCCAAATTCATTCAGCTGGGAGCGCCCCTCGGGCTGCATCATTCCCAGGCCGCGTGGGTCCGTCCCTGTGGCATATATCCCGTTTTCTTCATGTCTTCAGCTACCTTGTTGGGGGCGCCCCTCGGGCTGCAACATCCCCAAGCCGCTCGGGCCTGACCCAGTGGCATGTATCTCCCTTGCATTTACATAAGCATGTTGCTTTCATGGTTAACCTACCTATGATTACTACTTGCTCGATCGCCACCCATCATGGGGACCGCACGCCGGCCGTCTTTCTTCAGGACCCTTCGCGTGAGTAAGTTGAGCACGGCGTCTATGCTCGGTCCCGTCCCTGCAGCGTCGTTAAATCCAACGGCTGAGCTCTGTCTGGCGGGCCGGCCCCATTTACGTCACCTCCTGGGGCTGTTGGTGCTTGGCTTTCTCACGCGATAACCTCAGGAGATTCGTTCAGCGCAGGTTGTCCGACCACCTCGCAGGACCAACACAGCGAACAAGAACCAAAACCAGGCGCAACCCGCCTTGAGGTAGGGCCTCGTGAGTCCCGCGCTGCCTCACGAGTGCCCAGATACACCTCGTTCAGCCCTGCCGTGCAAGCCACGTGTCAGGGCGTGGCTATACACGCCCCGGGGGCTCTCCGCAGAGGGAGCCCCCTCCCGCGCAAAAGTGGAAGCACCATGCTCCGCGCTGGCCGTCGACACTGCCGAGGAGCGGCTATGCCCATGCACAAGCGGAAGCACTATGCTCCGCGCAGGTGATAAACAACTGAGGTCGGCTTTACGGTCGTACCAACCTCAGGGAGCCCCAGAGCTCAGCCTCCAGCCACACCGCAATGCCTCCCCTCCGGAGAGCCGCGCGAGGGGGCTGGGCACGGGGGCTGCGCTCGGGTCACGCCCAAGCGTACGCCACCCAACTAGGTCTCCCGGACCTGGGGGCTGCGCTCGGGTCACGCCCAAGTGCACTCCACCCAACCAGATCTCCCGGACCTGGTCGTCGCATGCCCCTCCCGAGCCGAGCCTCGGCGAGGGCAAAGGTATAGAGATTGTTTGCACGTCAAGGGGGACTTCTGAACATCGCGACTCAGGAGCCTAACTGGTCGTGTAGCCCCTCACTCCTTGGTCCGTCCTAGTCTCTGATCGGCCCAACGGCGGTTGAGGTATGCACGGGGCCGGGCTCTGCCGACGTAGAACATTAACCTATCCTCGCGTACTCTCCCTATAAGTTGTTAGCGCGTCAAGGGGGACTCCTGAGCATCGCGACTCAGGAGCCTAACTAGTCTGAAAGTGCGTTATATCGACTAGAGGGTTGTGAATAGGCGATTTTTATGAATTCTTAACGGAGGAATTTGCGGGTGAGGAAATTCCTTAGCGAAGAACTACTTCCAGCGGAATAAGTACTTAAGAGTAAGCATAGCAGAACATAGGCATGGTCATCATGATGAAATGAAGACAAACACAGAGTACAGAAAACGTAAACACAGGATAGCACAGGATGAAGACAAACAGACTGAAGAAATTGAACTGAGGAAATTGAGAAAGTCTTCAGTCAAAGTCTTCAAACACAGATATGACAAGCACACAACACAGTAATGAGGAAATGAAAGAGTTGAGGAAATAGAACTAGTAAGCTTGGTGAAGACAATGATTTGGTAGACCAGTTCCAACTGATGTCTCAGTTGTACATCTGGTTGGAGCGGCTAGGTATTTCAACCTGAGGACACACAGTCCCGGACACATAGTCCTCACCGTATTCTCCTTGAAGTAAGGTCACACAGACCTCGTCCAATCACTCGTGGTAAGTCTTCATGTGACTTCTGAACCTTCACAAACTCGGTCACTTGGCGATCCACAATTCCTCTTGGATGCTCTAGACCATGACGCCTAACCGTATGGAAGAAGCACAGTCTTCAAAGGTAACAAGCGTCGGATCCACGCAGGATCAATCTCTTCAGTGATGCTCAATCACTTTGGGTTTGTAGGTGTTTGGGTTTGGGTTTTCCTCACTTGATGATTTTCGCTCAATGTCCTTGGAGGATAGGATGTTCATATGAGGACTTTGATCCTTTTGAGGAATATGATCCACGTGAGGAATTCGATCCGTATGAGGACTTGGATCCATATGAAGAATTTGGTCCATATGAAGAATTTGATCTGGGGTTCCTATTCTTCACAGGTGGTTTCATGAGGACATTCACCTGAAGACTTTCAAGGCACCTTTTGGGAACCCAGATTTTCCTCATAGGAGAACCGTTCCTGCAGTTAGTGCCAACATATCTAGCAAATACTTCACCATCCTGATTTTTAAACAGTTTATAGTTGGAGTCAAACGACTCATCAGAAGAATGAGAAGATTCACATGTAAAGCCAGATTAATTAGATGGATCAACTGGAGGTCCCTTTGCAGCAACCCATGAGGTTTTGGGGTACTGCTCAGGCTTCCAATATGTACCATTAGCATTGAGTTTCCTCTCAAAGGCAATACCCTCTTTCCTAGGGTTCCTGTTGAGGATCTGCTTTTTAAGCACATCACAAAGAGTCTGATGCCCTTTGAGGCTTTTGTACATGCCTGTCATGTACAATTCCTTCAGCCCTGCATCGTCAGTGATACTAGCAATGTCCTCGGATGAGGAATTAGTGATAGCAGAGACAGTTGAAGAATTTGTAGCATTAGAAGCATTTGAACATTCAGGTGAAGAATTAACAGATTCACGTTCCATGCATTTCAAACATGGAGGAACAAATTCTTCCTGAGCAGCGCTGATTTGTTGAGCGAGTAATGAATCGCGCTCCTTCTGAAGATCTTCATAACTCACTCTTAGCTTCTCAAGATCTTGCTTTCTTTGAAGAAATTCATAAGAAAGCTTCTCATGATCAGATAAGAGAGTGTTATGATGACCTTGAAGGTTGTCAAACCTAATCTGAAGTCTTTAAAGATTTTTAGTCAAGGTTTTAGTGCGATCCATTTCTTCACCCAACATATCATCACTTTTGTCTAGCATGTTTTGAACCTTTTCAAAAGCCCTTTGTTGTTTCACAGCAATCTTAGCTAGTTTAGAGTAGCTGGGCTTGAGGTTTTCATCAGATTCATTCTCACTAGATTCAGAGGAGGTATATTTGAGTACCTTGGCACCCTTTGCCATGAAGCAATAGGTGGGAGCGTAGTCATCATTGCCTTCATCAGCCTTGTTGGTGAAGCCATTTTCTTCAGAGTTGAAGATAGACTTGCTGACGAATGCAGTAGCGAGAGCTAGACTAGCTACTCCAGACTCGGACTCCTCAGATGCCTCCTCTTCCTCATGTTCCTCAGATTCAGCCTCAGAGTCCATTTCCTTGCCAATGAATGCCCGAGCCTTCTTGGAGCTGCTCTTCTTGTGAGATGAAGACTTTGAGGATATTGATAATGAAGATTTTGAGGATTTCTTCTTTTTCTTCGCATCATCAGAACTGTAATCCTTGTATTTCTTCTTCTTTGATTCCTTTTCCCACTGAGGACAATCTTGAATGTAGTGTCCAGGTTTCTAGCATTTGTGACAAAGCCCCTTCTTGTAGTCACTGGATGAGGAATCATTGCTCCTTGAGGATCTTCCAAAGAGACCACGTCTTGAGAACTTTTGAAATTTCTTCATGAGCAGTGTTAGTTCCTAGCTCAGTTCTTCAGGATCACCAAGGCTGCTGCCAGAGTCTTCATCTTCAGACTCAGAAACTTCCTTGGCCTTCACTGCACGTGATCTTCCATAGCTCGAACCATAGAGGTCTCTCTTTTCAGCAAGCTGGAACTCATGAGTATTTAGCCTTTCGAGGATATCAGTGGGATCAAGTGACTTGTAATCAGCACGTTCTTGTATCATCAATGCCAGAGTATCAAATGAGGAGTCAAGCGATCTCAACAATTTCTTCACCACCTCATGGTCCGTGATGTCAGTGGCACCAAGCGCTTGAAGCTCATTTGAGATGTCAGTGAGGCGATCGAAGGTTTGTTGAACATTTTCATTGTCGAGTCTTTTGAAGCGGTTGAAGATATTGCGAAGAACATCAACTCGAGAGTCACGCTGAGTTGAGACTCCTTCATTTACTTTGGACAGCCTATCCCAGATAAGCTTAGCAGTTTCCAAAGCACTCACTCTTCCATACTGTCCTTTGCTCAGATGTCCACATATGATATTCTTCGCTTGAGAACCGAGTTGCTTGAATCTCTTCACATCGGTAGCGTACAGTGATCGTTATCAATTGCCTCAAGATGCATTCGCATCTTATTCTTCCAGTAGGGGTAGTCTGTCCCATTGAAGGTAGGACACCCAGCAGAGACCTTGATCTTCCTACGGCAGACATAACTAAAACTCCAGGCGGTTAAACCAAAATCACACAGAACAAGGGAGTACCTTGCTCTGATACCAATTGAAAGTGCGTTATATCGACTAGAGGGGGGGTGAATAGGCGATTTTTATGAATTCTTCACTGAGGAATTTGCGGGTGAGGAAATTCCTTAGTGAAGAAATACTTGCAACAGAATAAGTACTCAAGAGTAAGCATAGCAGAACATAGGCATGGTCATCATGATGAAATGAAGACAAACACAAAGTACAGAAAGCGTAAACACAAGATAGCACAGGATGAAGACAAACAGACTGAAGAAATTGAACTGAGGAAATTGAGAAAGTCTTCAGTCAAAGTCTTCAAACACAGATATGACAAGCACACAACAAAGTAATGAGGAAATGAAAGAGTTGAGGAAATAGAACCAGTAAGCTTGGTGAAGACAATGATTTGGTAGACTAGTTCCAACTGCTGTCTCAGTTGTACATCTGGTTGGAGCGGCTAGGTATTTAAACCTGAGGACACACAGTCCCGGACACACAGTCCTCACCGTATTCTCCTTGAACTAAGGTCACACAGACCTCGTCCAATCACTCGTGGTAAGTCTTCATGTGACTTCCGAACCTTCACAAACTCGGTCACTCGGCGATCCACAATTCCTCTTGGATGCTCTAGACCATGACGCCTAACCGTCTGGAAGAAGCACAGTCTTCAAAGGTAACAAGCGTCGGATCCACGCAGGATCAATCTCTTCAGTGATGCTCAATCACTTTGGGTTTGTAGGTGTTTAGGTTTGTGTTTTCCTCACTTGATGATTTTCGCTCAAAGTCCTCGGAGGATGGGATGCTCTCAAATGATAAATGTCAGTTTCTCTCGGAGCAGCCAACCAGCTAGTGGTTGTAGGGGGCGGCTATTTATAGCCTAGGGAGCAGCCCGACATGATAAGACATAAATGCCCTTCAATGATATGACCGTTAGGTGGGTAGATATTTTGGGACAGCTGGCGCATAGCACAACAATGGTCGGAAATTTGAGTATCAAATTCCTTAGGGCTATCATGTTCCTCACTGTGTAGGCAATCCGCACTGGCGAATTCCTAACTCCTCGGTCAGAACAAATTCCTCAGAGACCAGAAGAACATCGTCTCTTTCACTGAAGAATATGACTGAACTGTATGAGATTTCCAATGGCTTCACTCGAAGGGATTGGTAGGTGTAGGATTTTGAGTTGAGCATCACATGGAAATTTTTCCTTAGTATTTCCTCGACCCTCTTTAACAGTACGGTGTTTCCTATGACTCAAGAAAGAGAAAATGAAACTACGAAAACAAATGTCTTCACGCTTCATGTTCCTCATGAATACCACGTCTTCAAGGTCACACCAATTTCTTCACTTTCAAAGTCTTGAGAAAGTCTTCAGAAATCCAAAGTCTTCACTCGAAGAACTTCATTTTTAGGGGTCGACTTTCTCTGTAAATATCAAACTCCTCATAGACTTATAGACCTGTGTACACTCATAAACACATTAGTCCCTTAACCTATAAGTCTTCAATACACCAAAATCACTAAGGGGCACTAGATGCACTTACAATCTCCCCCTTTTTGGTGATTGATGACAATATAGGTTAAGTTTTCAACGGGGATTAACATATGAAGTGTAAATACTAATATTGAGGAATTTGATTGCAAGATATAGAAGAACTCCCCCTGAAGATGTGCATAGTGAGGAATTTGCTTTTGAAGCAATGCACACTTGAAGAGTTGAATCATGGAGATCTCCCCCTATATCTTGTAATTCATACACGCATTTGACATAATATATGAAGAATTTGAAATGCATGATGAAATATGGTGACTGATGTAATTCAGCATGCGTGCAATAACATTAACGAGGTATAAGCATGCAGAAGAAACAGCAAAAGTATCAGGCCACCATAGAGTTTTAAGTTTACAACTCGATCCAACAAAGTCATTAGAAGAACGAGAGTTGTAACTTAGAAAAAAAAGCCCATAAAAGATAGACCCGCTTGAAGACTAACTCAAATTTCTCCCCCTTTGTCATCGAATGACCAAAAGGTTCGAAAATGAGTACTAACGCCCCTGAAGAATATAAAGTTGATGAAGGAGCGCCAGCGTTGTTTGGGTCGTTTGTTGATGTAGGGCCTGCCACAGTGTCGTCCAAGTCTTCATGCTCATCAGTTTCACACGATGAAGAATAGGAGCTCGCCACCAAGGAAGGAACCTTGACCTTCTTGTATTTCTTCGGTGGAGGTGCATACCAGTCAAAGTCTGCCTTGAGACCCATGTTCTTCAGATCTTCTTTGCTGTAAATCTGAGACAGAACAGCCCAGGTGCGATTGAAGGTTTCATGGAGGTAGTAATGGTTTTTCTTCACTGCATTGTGGGTAGCAGTCATGTTGTGAAGAATTGAACCAAACTGACGCTTGACCCATTTGTGATTGCGATCAACCTTCTGGTGAAGACTGAGGAGAAGCTCACGGTCAGTCATCACCCTGGGAGCTGTGCCTTGAGGATTTGGCTTGGTTGCGTTGGCGGCAGAGTCATGGGTGGCAGAGTCATCATTGGTGGAGTAGTATGCAGCCTTGCGAAATTGACCATCCAATGGACGAATTCCTTCATCAATAACAGCAGTAGCCTTGCCCTTTTCATCAGCTGAGGAAAATGTCCTTTTGAGGACTTCAATCGGGGGCAAGTAGCTGCAATGGTTCAGTGTATCAGCTTTGTAGTTGAGTGAAGACATTGTTCTGATGAATCTCATAATCCACGGAGCATAAGGCTTCAACTCAAAAGGTGACATTGCGACATTGGCTAGAGTCCTCATGAAGAAATCATGGAAGTTGACGGGAACGCCATGAATGATATTGAAAAGCAGATTCTTCCTGATGCCAACGACTTCTTCTTCATTCGAGTCGTGGCCCTTGATAGGACCCAATGTCTTCGTCAGAATACGATAGAAAGCCCGAGGCACATATAACAATTCCTTCACAAGGAATTTAGTTCTTGGGGCCTGCCCTGGCTTCAATGGCTTCATTAGCACTTGCATATAGTGATCTATAAGCTCAGGTTCACTGTAGACCTGGCTTCTATGACTCAAGCAAGAGAAAATGAAACTACGAAAACAAAAGTCTTCACGCTTCATGTTCCTCAAATGAATACCAAGTCTTCAAGGTCACACCAATTTCTTCACTTTCAAAGTCTTCAGAAAGTCTTCTGAAATCCAAAGTCTTCAGTCGAAGAACTTCATTTTTAGGGGTCGACTTTCTCTGTAAATATCAAACTCCTCATAGACTTATAGACATGTGTACACTCATAAACACATTAGTCCCTTAACCTATAAATCTTCAATACACCAAAATCACTAAGGGGCACTAGATGCACTTACATGGTCACGTAGCCCCTCACTCCTTGGTTCGTCCTGGTCTCCGGTCGGCCCAACGGCGGTTGAGGTATGCGCGGGGTCGGGGTCTGCCGACGCAGAACACAAAGCAGATAGGAAGAAAATCGCAAAATCTCGAAGCAAATATTACAAGAAATTTTGTTCTCACAATAACAAACGAAAGTTTAACGCCTCCATGAGGCTTGATGCATGCTGCAGGAACGAAACAGGAAGGCAGCCGCAGGTCATTCCTGGACACCGCCATCGCCTGCAGAAGGTGCTCCTCCCTTGGTATTGTCGTCTTCAGCTGCACCGCCAACTGCAGAAGCGGTGGCATCGCCGCTCGAGGGTGCGATGACGAAGCCGCGGAACTTCTTCAGCAGGGCCTCCACCAGACCTTTCACGGCTGCGGCGGCAGCCGCGCAGTGCTCATCAACTATAGGCTCTAGCAGCTCGCTGAGACGAGCATTGGGGTCGCGAAGGTACAGATGACTGAAGACACGCGTCACCGCAGCTGAAGAAAGGACGCAAGCCTCTGCCTCATCCATGGGATCGATGCCCTCCACGACTTCCTCAAGCGCCTTCACCAAGTGGGGAAGCAGCTGAGCACGGCCATCCTCGTCGGTGGTCAGCCGCTTCTCCAAGCCCTTCTCGTACAGCAACTTCACCGCCACGCTGGACCTCTTCTCAAGGAGCGAGAAGGCCACACGGTCTTCGGCCAGGACCTTCGCCTTGGCGTCCAGATCGGCCTCCCTCGCCTTTGCCTTCTGATCCAGCGCCTCCAGCCGGCTGCGCTCCGCGACCTGCGCCTTCGCCAGCTCCACCAGCTCGACGTCGCGGCTCCTGATGGCGTCCTCTCGAGCCTTCATCTCCTCCTCCTTCGCCTGGCGGCCACGGGTTTCTTCGGCGTGCTGGTCACGCAGACTCATCAACTCGTCCTCCAACACCCGGCAGCGGTCGCGAGCGGCCTTGGTGTCCTCCAGCGCCACCTCATGATCGCCCGCAGCTTTTGCGGTGGCCCGCTTCTCCTCCTCGGAGGCCGTCGCGGCCTGGTTCAGCGTCGCCCAGACCGCCACATCAGAATGAAGCCAGCGGGAGGCCAGCTACAGGCGCTCGGCCACCAGGCGCGGGTCCGCGCTCAGGAGATCTTCCCGCAGCAGGGCCATCTCTGAAAGGGCGCACGCCAAGACGACAGAGGAAACGGAAGAACCCGGGGCCAAGAGCGCGGCAGAAGCAGGGGGCGACGTCGTTACCTGGGCCTGGGAGATCAAGGGCTCCAGAGCCTTTGGGACCTCATCAGCCGAGCCAGGTGCCGGCACTTCCGGTGCCAGTGGGGCCAGGGGGGCTGACTCCTCCCGCTGATATCTCTCTTGGCCTCGCGAGGGCGACCGGGCTGGGGAGGTGCGAGTGCTGCCACCTCCTTTCTCCGCAGAGGGGGGCGCGGCTGCTGTGTCCTCCTTCCGTTTCTTTGCCGAAGGCACCGGCCTGATCAACCAAGGGTGAACGTCAAAAAATAGCAAGTATAAGCAGAAGCAAGACGAAGCTCGAAACACTTATTGCTCCACCGTGACATAGTCCACTTTCCACTTGGGGAGCCTGAAACCTGAAAGCGTCGGAGCCTGAGGAGTAGGCGCACGGGTTCCAGGAGCAGAAGACGGCACAACAGAAGGGCTGGAGGCGGCTCCAGGTGGTGTCAAGGCTGAGGCAGCATCCCGGGAGACCAGCGACGACCTGCCCCATGTCGAGATGAGAGGAAGCTCCCCCTCCCCCTGGCGGGCGTCAATCTCGGCGTCGTATGGCAGGGCGCGGAGGATCTCGGCCTTGCTCAAGGGAGAAGTTTCCCCCATTTCCTCGGGGGTCGCCTCCGAGTCCACCTCCTCTTCCTCCCTCCCGCGGGACTCGTCAGAAGACAGCTCCACCGGCTTCAGCGCTGCAGGGCCTCAAGAGGGCGCGGGCGGCACCAGCCCGCGCGCATCGAAGGTCGGCCTGGAGACCACGATTGGCTCCCAGTCCTTGCGATGGAACAAAGGAGTGAAGGCGCTCGGCGGGTACTCCTGGTTGTCCCCAACCAGGAGGCGCAGGACAGCAGTCAGCTCATCGTTAGGCAGGGCCCCCGGCCTCAGGCAGATCTTGTCTTCTTCATCTCCAAGCCTCCACAAGGGGCGCGCACGCGCCTGAAGCGGGGCGACGCGCAACGTCAGGAATTCCCTCAGCAGCATGGCACCTGTGACCTTCGCCGCCTTCGCGTTGCCCGGCTTCAGGTCGGTCTGCATCTGCGCCAACACCGATGACGCCCGCTCGTCAGTGAGCTCCGCACGAGGCCACCCCTTGTTGGACTGGGTCGCCTCCGTCGGCAATACCAAGTGCGGATGGGCGCACTTGGCGTCCATCATGACCCATTTGGCCCGGATGTTGTCGACCCTCTTCCCGGTGTTCGAGATCGAGTTGGCCTTGCCAGATGCAATGAAATTGGCGCACCCGGAGACGTGTCCGTCACTGACACGAAGAAAGAAGAAGTGGCGCGGAAGAGCCACAGACGGCATCACGCCCAGATACGCCTCGCAATAGTAGGCGAAGATGGACAGGAGGAGCATAGAGTTGGGATGAAGATGCAACGCCTGCTGCCCGAAGTGGTCGAGGACCTCATAAAAGAAATCGGAGAAGGGAGGAACCAACCCGGAAGTGATGCTACTTGTGAAGAAGGGGAAGAAGGTGCATCCCTCAGGCTCCGGCACGTCGGAGGCAAGCGGGAGCTCCGTCTTCCCCCATTCATTGCTCTCGCCTGCCGTCAGCAAGCACGTGGAGATGCGGAGCGAGATTGGAGCAGATCTAGAGGCTTCGGCAGCGAGGAGCGAGAAAGGGGATCTGAGGCAAGGAGAAAGGGAACAGTGAAGGCAAAGCGTTGTCCGCGCCAGCCTTTTGTCAAGTCGAGCAGTTGCCGAGGCAGCGTGGGGAAGCGGAGACGCCCACGTCCAATCAACCGCCACGCGTCGACCAAGGCCGCAGGCTTTTGGGGCCCACAGCGCTCCGTGCTTGACCTTTGGCTTTGCCTCGAAGCCAAGCCCGAGCGCGCCTTGGGCCCGGGGGCTACTGTCGGCGTTCTGGGAACGGGGGCCCCCAGACTTGCCTGCCTGCGGCCATGGCGTGGCTATGCTAGCAGGCTTGTACGGCCCATCTTCATCAACGAGACATTCAAGACCCTCGCGAGGGGCCAAGCCTCGCGGGGCGGACGACACAAGACCTCCTTGGGAGCGGCCTCACCAGGCTGCCTCGCGAGGAGCGGAGAAATCAAGGCAGGGTAAACCTCGCGAGGCTCTCGTGACATGAGCCATGACGATCAAGATCAGGCGGGCGCTAGGCGGGCGCCAGCGCGCGCAGTGTCCTGTTTCCCCCTTTGGTGCTAAGGAGGCAAGCGCAGGCGCAGAGTACCGAGGCATCAAGCAAAGGTTTCCAGATCATTGCAACGAGACCAAGACCAGCAGGACGGGAGGACGGAGGTCACCATGGAGCCCAAGACGACGTCACCACCAGAGCCTTTCGCAGGCGAAGATCGCTTTTGTCAGGATAAGCTGTACTAGCTGTCCCCTTTCAAATTGGCCGTTGTTGGCTCCCTTCCCGCTCAATATTTGGGGAGAGGACCCGGGCCTATATAAGTAGAACTAGTCACCACAGTAGAGGGCATCTGATTGCTGATTGAGAGGCATCTCACCCACACAAGTTCGTCAAGCACAAGAACACCACAACCTCAGGAGGCTGTTCTTCCCCTTGTACTGTTCATCATCAGCCCAAGAGGCAATCCACCACCACCACACTGGAGTAGGGTATTACCCCACAATGGTGGTCCGAACCAGTATAAATCTTGTGTCCTTTGTGCTGTGAGTTCGTCGAGTTCGTCCGCGAGATCTTAGCGAGCTAGGGCGTAGATCAGTAGGGAGGAAATCTTCACGCGCGCCCCAGTGTTCGAACCTTGAGGGTTTTGCCGGAACCCGTGATCCGACAGACTGACCAAATTTTTAATGGATGGTGGCAATGGTTTGAACATTCTGTATGCTGAGACCCTTCGAGGGATGGGCATCCCGATGTCCAACCTCAGTGAGAGCAACATGCGATTCCACGGAGTCATCAAAGGAAAGAAAGCAGACTCACTCTGTCAAATCACTCTTGATGTGGTTTTCGATGATTCAAAGAATTACCGCAAGGAAAAGTTGACGTTTGAGGTGGTGGATTTTCACAGTGTCTATCATGCTATTCTGGGCAGGCCCGTATATGCTCGTTTTATGGCTCGACCATGTTACGTATACCTCAAGTTGAAGATGCCTGGTCCCAGGGGCGTGATCACAGTCATAGGGAATCAGCAAAGAGTGGAAGAGTGCCTCCAGAAGGGCTCAAAGATTGCCGATGAACAGATGGCAGCAGTTGAGATGGAAGAATACAATAAGAATCTAGATCCGAGTGATTTGTTGCGAGCTAAGAAGCCTGCTTCAGAATCCGCATTTCAGTCGGCCGGTGAGATAAAGCATGTTCATATTCACCCGACTGATCCCAATGCTGCTCCCACCCACATCTCAACAACACTCGACAGCAAATAGGAAGAAGAACTCATCCAGTTCTGCCGTGGGAACTGGGACATCTTCGCATGGAAACCATCTGACATGCCGGGTGTACCCAGGGGACTGGCTGACCACCGTTTGCGCGTCGACCCAAAAGCAAAACCTGTCAAGGAACATCTCCGACGGTCCGCCGTCGAGAAGAGGCAGGAAATTGGTGAAGAGGTAGCTCGGCTTCTGGCAGCTGAGTTCATCCGCGAGATATACCACTCTGAGTGGCTCTCCAATGTTGTCATGGTCCCCAAGAAAGATGATTCACTTCCTATGTGTATCGATTTCAAGCACATCAATCGGGCCTGCCCGAAAGAGCACTTCCCTCTCCCCCGCATCGACCAGATTGTCGACTCAACTGTGGGATGTGAGCGTTTGTCCTTTTTGGATGCGTATTCCGGGTACCATCAGATCCGACTGTATGGACCTGACGAAATAAAAACAGCCTTCATCACCCCATTCGTGTGTTTTTGTTATGTTACAGTGTCCTTTGGTCTTAAGAATGCTGGCGCCACATTCATGCGCATGATTCAAAAGCGCCTGCTCACTCAAACCAGTCGGAACGTGGAAGCGTACATGGATGATATCATGGTCATGTCACGCAAAGGTTTTGACCTATTGACTGATCTCACTGAAACTTTGCCAACTTAAGAAGATATGATATTTAGCTTAATCCGTCAAAGTGCACATTCAGAGTCCCAGGTGGAAAGTTACTCGGTTTCCTTGTTTCAGAATGAGGGATCAACGCAAACCTGGAAAAGGTTGGAGCAATTCTCCGAATGAAACGCCCTGTGCGTGTGCATGATGTTCATAAGCTTACTAGTTGTTTGCTGCATTGAGCCGATTCATTTCTCGTCTTGGTGAAAAGGCATTGCCTCTTTACCGACTGATGAAGAAGTCTGATAAGTTCAAGTGGACTCCTGAAGCTTAAGCAGCGTTTGTAGAGCTCAAAGCCCTGCTTTCCACCCAGCCGGTGCTTGTTGCCCCAATCAGCAAAGAGCCTCTACTGCTGTATATCGCAGCCACTGGACAAGTTGTCAGCACAGTGCTCACAGTCGAGCGGGAGGAAGAAGGCAAAGGTTATAAAGTTCAGCGCCCAGTGTACTATATCTCTGAAGTCTTGACTCCGTCCAAGCAAAGGTGTCCGCATTACCAGAAGCTTGTCTACGGGATTTATCTGACCACGAAGAAAGTTGCACATTACTTCGTATACCACTCAATTTCAGTCATCAGCGACGCTCCATTATCAGAAATCTTGAACAATCAAGATGCAACCGGTCAAGTGGCCAAGTGGGCGATTGAACTCCTCCCTTTGGATATCAAGTTCGAAGCAAAAAAGGCGATCAATTCTCAGGGAACAACAGATTTCCTTTCCGAGTGGATCAAACAGCAGCAACCGACTCAGATTCACTCGGAACATTGGACTATGTTCTTTGATGGGTCCAAGATGTTGAATGGTTCTGGTGCTGGAGTGGTCCTGGTATCCCTAGAGGTGACAAGCTCAGTTATGTCCTCCAGATTCACTTTGACTCTTCAAACAATGAAGCTGAGTATGAGGAACTCACGTATGGGTTGCGTATGGCCATCTCACTCGGCGTTCGTCGCCTGATGGTCTAAGGCGACTCAGACTTGGTGGTCAATTAGGTAATGAAGGAATGGGATATCAGGAGCCCAGCTATGACTGGTTACTGCAATGCAGTGAGAAAACTAGAAAAGAAGTTTGAGGGGTCAGAGCTCCACCACATACCCCGAATCAAGTATCAAGCAGCCGACGATCTGGTGAAGATAGGTTCCACTCGAAATCCTATTCCCAGTAATGTGTTCTTGGAGCATCTCCACACCCCGTCAGTTCAAGAAGATCCTTTTACAGAGGAGCCCTGACAACCGATAAGTTCAACTAATTCAACTGAGATTGAAGTCCCAGCTGTAGTCGACTTAATCATGGAGGTTTTAGTGATCACTCCCGACTGGACGGTGCCATATATTGCATATCTGCTCAGGCAGGAGCTTCCAGAAGATGAAGATGAGGCCTGCCGGATCGTCCACAGATCCAAAGCCTTCACGGTGATAAGTGGGCAATTTTACAGATAAAGTGTTACCGGAGTAGCGCAGCGTTGCATCTCTCCAGAAGAAGGTTGACTGATCTTAAATGAGATTCACTCGGGGACCTATGGTCACCACGCGTCCTCTCTCGACCATCGTGGCCAAAGGATACCGAGCAGGATTTTACTGGCCGTGTGCGAATGAGATGGCTAAAGATATAGTCGACAAGTGCGAAGGCTGCCAGTTTTACTCAAACATGTCTCACAAGCCTGCATCTGCCTCGAAGACTAGTCCACTCGTCTGGCCATTTGCAGTTTGTTGGTTGGACATGGTTGGACCTTTCATGACCGGCAGAAGCGGATTCACTCATTTGCTCGTAGCAGTCGACAAGTTCACCAAATGGATTGAGGCCAAGCCTATCAAGAATCTTGACGCAAGCACTGCCATAAGTTTCATCATAAAGCTGATATTCAGATACGGAGTGCCTCACAGCATTATCATAGATAACGGCTCAACTTTGATTCCGATGAGTTCAGAGCATTTTGTGCTTCCCAAGGCACTCAGGTCGATTACGCATCTGTTGCGCACCCGTAGTCGAATGGGCAGGCGGAAAGAGCAAATGGCTTGATCCTTCAATGGCTGAAACCCCGATTGATGCGCGATCTCAAGCATGTAGCTGGAGCGTGGGTGACTGAGTTGCCATCTATCCTATGGTGATTGAGAACGACTCCCAATCGGTTGACTGATCGAAAACCTTTCTTCATGGTATATGGTGCAGAAGCTGTGCTTCCGAGCGACTTGCTGCACAATGCCCCCCGTGTGGAACTCTTCTTAGAAGCTTAAGCAGAACAGGCACGCCAAGATGAAGTTGATCTCCTAGAGGAAGAACGAGAGATGGCTCTGATCTGGTCGACCATCTATTAACAAGACCTGCGTCGATTCTATGCTCGAAATGTAAGAGGCCGAGCATTTCAGGAAGGAGACCTTGTGCTCCGAGTGCACCAAAAACAGCCCCACAAGCTCGCTCCGGCCTGGGAAGGGCCCTTCATCGTAACCAAGGTGCTCCACAACGGGGCGTATCACCTTTACAACGTAGCCAAGAAAGAAGACAAGCCACGCTCATGGAATACGGATCTGCTCCGCCGTTTTTATACCTAAACAGTCCGATCACTAAGTTGTAAATAGAATCCTTCTATTTGCCTATCAAAGACATGATCTTTGTAGTATCTTAATGATTGTTTTCACATAATCATGTGTATTCAAATCCCCCAGTGGGTGGATTAGCCGCGAACCAGATTCGCCTAAGTTTCAAAAACACTCCGAGTGAAGAAGCAACCCTCTCACTCGGGGGCTTAGCCGCGAACCCGATTTGCCTAAGTTTGAAAAACACTCTGAGTGAAGAGCAACCCTCTCACTTGGGCTTAGCCGCGAACCCGATTCACGTAAGTTACAAAACGAACTCCGAGTGAAGAGCAACCCTCTCACTCAGGGGCTTAGCTGCGATCCCGTACTCGCCTAAGTTTCAAAAATACTCCGAGTGAAGAGCAACCCTCTCACTCGGGGCTTAGTTACGATCCCGTACTCGCCTAAGTTTCAAAAATACTTCGAGTGAAGTGCAACCCTCTGACTCGGGGGCTTAGCTGCGATCTGTACTCGCCTAAATTTCAAAAACACTCCGAGTGAAGAGCAACCATCTCAGTCAGGGGCTTAGCTGCGATACCGTACTCGCCTAAGTTTCAAAAATACTTCAAGTGAAGAGCAACCCTCTCACTCGGGGGCTTAGCTGCGATCCTGTACTCCCTAAGTTTCAAAAAGACTCCGAGTGAAGAGCAACCCTCTCACTTGGGGGCTTAGCTGCGATCCCGTACTCGCCTAAGTTTCAAAAACACTCCTCGTGGAGAGCAAGCCTCTCACTCGGGGGCTTAGCTACGATCCCGTACTCGCCTAAGTTTCAAAAACACATCATGTGCAGAGCAACCCTCTCACTCAGGGCCTTAGCTGCGATCCCGTACTCCCCTAAGTTTC
Source organism: Triticum aestivum (assembly GCF_018294505.1). NCBI lineage: Eukaryota > Viridiplantae > Streptophyta > Magnoliopsida > Poales > Poaceae > Triticum > Triticum aestivum. The sequence goes on from NC_057802.1 coordinate 219,464,670, forward strand.
AAAAATACTCCGAGTGAAGAGAACCCCTCTCACTCGGAGGCTTAGCTACGATCTCGTACTCGCCTAAGTTTCAAAAACACTCCAAGTGAAGAGCAACCCTCTCACTTGGGGGCATAGCTACGATCCCGTACTTGCCTAAGTTTAAAAAACACTCCGAGTGAAGAGAAACCCTCTCACTCGGGGGCTTAGCCGCGAACCCGATTCGCCTAAGTTTGAAAAACACTCTGAGTGAAGAGCAACCCTCTCACTTGGGCTTAGCCGCGAACCCGATTCGCCTAAGTTACAAAACAAACTCCGAGTGAAGAGCAACCCTCTCACTTGGGGCCTTAGCTGCGACCCTGTACTCGCCTAAGTTTCAAAATACTCCGAGTGAAGAGCAACCCTCTCACTCGGGGGCTTAGTTGCGATCCCGTACTTGCCTAAGTTTCAAAATTACTTCGAGTGAAGAGCAACCCTCTCACTCGAGGGCTTAGCTGCAATTCCGTACTCGCCTAAGTTTCAAAAACATTCCGAGTGAAGAGCAACCCTCTCAGTCGGGGGCTTAGCTACGATCCTGTACTCGCCTAAGTTTCAAAAATACTCTGAGTGAAGAGCAACCCTCTCACTCGGGGGCTTAGTTGCGATCCTGTACTCACCTATGTTTCAAAAAGACTCCGAGTGAAGAGCAACCCTCTCATTAGAGGGCTTAGCTGCCATTCCGTACTCGGCTAAGTTTAAAAAACACTCTTCATGGAGAGCAACCCTCTCACTCGGGGGCTTAGCTACAACCCCGTACTCGCCAAATTTCAAAAACAACCCGTGTGCAGAGCAACCCTCTCACTCAGGGGCTTAGTTGTGATCCCATACTCCCCTAAGTTTCAAAAATACTCCGAGTGAAGAGCAACCCTCTCACTTGGAGGCTTAGCTACGATCCCGTACTCGCCTAAGTTTCAAAAACGCTCCAAGTGAAGAGTAACCCTCTCACTTGGGGGCATAGCTGCGATCCCGTACTCGCCTAAGTTTCAAAACGAACTCTGAGTGAAGAGCAACCCTCTCACTCGGGGGCTTAGCTGTGATCCTGTACTCGCCTAAGTTTCAAAAATACTCCGAGTGAAGAGCAACCTTCTCACTCGGGGGCTTAGTTGCGATCCCGTACTCGCCTAAGTTTCAAAATTACTTCAAGTGAAGAGCAACCCTCTCTCTCGGGGGCTTAGCTGCGATTCCGTACTCGCCTAAGTTTCAAAAACACTTCGAGTGAAGAGCAACCCTCTCAGTCGGGGGCTTAGCTGCGATCCTGTACTCGCCTAAGTTTCAAAAATACTCCGAGTGAAGAGCAACCCTCTCACTCGGGGGCTTAGTTGCGATCATGTACTCACCTAAGTTTCAAAAAGACTGCGAGTGAAGAGCAACCCTCTCACTAGGGGCTTATCTGCCATCCCGTACACGCCTAAGTTTAAAAAACACTCCGCATGGAGAGCAACCCTCTCACACGGGGGCTTAGCTCCGATCCCGTACTCGCCTAAGTTTCAAAAACACTCCGTGTGCAGAGCAACCCTCTCACTCAGGGGCTTAGCTGCGATCCCATACTCCCGTAAGTTTCAGAAATACTATGAGTGAAGAGCAACCCTCTCACTTGGAGGCTTAGCTACGATCCCGTACTCGCCTAAGTTTCAAAAACACTCCAAGTGAAGAGCAACCCTCTCACTTGGGGGCATAGTTGCGATTTCGTACTCGCCTAAGTTTCAAAAACACTCCGAGTGAAGAGCAACCCTCTCACTCGGGGGCTTAGCTGCGATCCCGTACTCGCCTAAATTTAAAAACATACGCCGAGTGAAGAGTAACCCTCTCACTCGGAAACTTGGTTGCACTCTGAGCTACACCACAAGTATAACGTTTGGTTGCACTCTGAGCTGCGCCACAAGTACAATGTATGGTTGTACTCTGAGCTGCGCCACATGTACAATGCCTACTCCGAGTGGAAAGTGAGGGAGTCCTGGATTAAGGGGTCCTCGGGCGTTCGGCCTGTGTGACGTAGGCCGGACTGATGGGCCATGAAGATACAAGATAGAAGACTTCCTCCTGTGTTCGGATGGTACTCTCCTTTGTATGGGTGGCAAGCTTGGCATTCGGATATGAAGATTCCTTCCTCTGTAAACCGACTCTATACAACCCTAGGCCCCTCCGGTGTCTATATAAACCGGAGGATTTAGTCCGTAGAGGAGAATCCAAATCATACAGGCTAGACATCTAGGGTTTAGCCATTACGATCTCGTGGTAGATCAACTCTTGTAATCCTCATATTCATCAAGATCAATCAAGCAGGAAGTATGGTATTACCTCCATCAAGAGGGCCCGAACCTAGGTAAACATCGTGTCCCCCGTCTCCTGTTACCATCGACCTTAGACGCACAGTCCGGGACCCCCTACCCGAGATCCGCCGGTTTTGACACCGACATTGGTGCTTTCATTGAGAGTTCCGCCGTAACATCGAAGACAGGATTGATGGCTCGCCTTGTTATCAAGGACAGTATCACCTCCAGAAGAGCCCTGGCCTGAGGCCAAACCCTCCGGCTGGGCGGCTTTACCATGACCGCCCGTTCGGCTGTCAAGCTGATGATGACTTCTCAGGTCATCGAAAATTGTCTCCGTGTTGACTCCGAATACTCCAAACAGATGGATCCGGCGGAGTTGTCATCTTTAAACGAACTCCTGGATCGCATCACCGCCATGGAGGTCGCTACAGACTATGATCAAATTGGGCGTAAACCCGATCAGAGAGAAATCAAATCTCCGCCAATCACCCATCAGATAGCGGTCGTAGGGAGCAAAACAACCACTCTTGCCCTATGTTGAAGACGAGTTATGTTCAGATTTCCGAGCTTGAAGAGCTGGATACCTGTCTGCGGGACCACACTCCGAGTCCTCCGAACCTAGAATCGGGCGTCGAGCCTGGAAAATCATTTAACATCCCGGAGCCCGAACTAATAAGCTCAGAAGTTTTTCAAACTCCGGACTCCAAATTGGGGCAGGGTTCGGATTTAAAGCCACCCACCCACCACAAGCAATATCCGCCAAGCAATTCCTGTCCTCCGGATATATGCGACCTCATGTACGTACGGCAGCAGTCTGAGGAAATAGTCCATCACTTTTGGGCCAGATTCCTCCTTGTCAAAGACAAGATTAAAGATTGCCGCGACGACAACGCGATTTCAGTATTCTGCAATAATTGCACGGACAAAGGAATCCTCAACACCATCAACCGTCGTCCCGTATTACAGTTCGCTGACTTGGCAACCATAGTACATAAGTACTGCGCAATGGAAAGCACCTGGAAAACTCAGACAGCTCGCTGGGAACCACCGGTCTCCACTCAACCCCTCTGGCGGGCAAAAAGGATGCACCCTCGCGGGGCACCTGACCCCATAGTGAAGAAAACTAAGCCCATTACGGAACGCGGAACCGTTCTGGAGTGATGGCTCGATAGGCCATGCAAAATACACACGACACCGGATACCGTACCAACCCACAGCCTTAGAGCATGTTGGATACTCCGGCAAGTGGCCAAGAGCGGCGAGGATATCCTCACCAAAAACACCTCAGTGCAACGCCCCCCGGAAGACGACGACCTCAGAGTATGGATGGTCTTCGAGACTTTCGCTTCAAACAATCGGTGCAAGAGGGCACTCCGCGACCTGGCCGAAGTCCGCCAAGTCGCAGCAATAAACCCCTGGAACGACACGGCCATAACTTTCAATGCGCGTGACGAACCAAAATTCCGGTCAGTCCGAGGACCAGCCGCCTTGGTCCTCAATCCAATTGTGGATGGCTTTCGGCTCACTAAAGTTCTCATGGACGGCGGCAGCGGACTAAACCTCATCTACGAGGACAGACTCAATAAAATGGAAATAGACAGGAGCCGCATCGAGCAAAGTAATACGACCTTCCGAGGAATCATTCCCAGCCGGGAGGCGCGATGCGTGGGGAAAATTTCACTCGACGTGGTATTCGGCACGCCGGAGAACTATCGGTCCGAAGAGATAACCTTCCAAGTGGCCCCTTTTAACAGTGGATATCACGCCCTATTGGGGCGAGATGCATTCACACGCTTCCAAGCTATACCTCATTACGGGTACATGAAGCTCAAGATGCCCGGGCCCAACGGTATTATCACTCTCGCCAGTGATCCGGACATAGCACTCCGCGCCGAAAACAAAACCGCATCCCTGGCCCTCGAGGCCGAAGAGTTAACCGCACTACGCTCCACGGTGTAGGGACGACGTAATCCTTGAAAAGCGACCCAAATCCACCTCCTTCAAACCAGCAGAAGAAATAGTCAAATTTCAAGTCCACCCGACGGACCCCAAGAAGACAGCTTCCATCGTGGCACACTTGGACCCAACGGTTGATGCCGCACTACGAGCGCTCCTGTGCGAGAACTGGGACATATTCGCCTGGCACCCTTCTGATATGCCAGGAATCCCACACAGGTTGGCCGAACACAACCTCAATATATTGAAGGGATATAAGTCGGTCAAGCAAACACTGCGGCGCTTTTCTGAACCCAAATGACAAGCTATGGGGAAGGAGCTAGCCAAGTTAATCGAGGCCCGATTCATTAGAGAAATAAAACACCCGGACTGCCTAGTAAACCTGGTGATGGTGCCAAAGAAGGATAAATCCTGGCGCCTGTGCGTCGATTTCAAAGACCTAAACAAGGTCTGCCCTAAGGATGCCTTCCCCCTCCCCCGCATCGATCAGATTATTGATGCTACTGTAGGACACGACTCACTGTGTTTCCTCGACGCATACTCTGGATACCATAAAATCAAAATGAAGGAGTCCGATCAAGCCGCAATGGCATTCATTACCCCATACGGGCCTTTCTGCTTCAACACTATGCTCTCTGGGCTTAAAAACGCCGGCGCCACCTACCAACGCATGATTCAAACATGCCTGGAGAAACAAATCGGCAAGACAGTTGAAGCATATGTGGATGACGTCGTCATCAAGACTAGGCACGTCAAGTCATTATTAGACGGCCTGCGTCTCACATTCAAAAACCTCCGTACATATGACATCAAGCTCAATCCGGAAAAGTGTGTTTTCAGTGTTCTTGCTGGAAAACTGCTAGGCTTCATCGTTTCCAATAGAGGAATTGAGGCAAATCCAGCCAAAATCCGAGCTTTGTCGCAATTGGCTACACCAACAGACCTTAAACAAGTCCAAAAACTAGCCGGATGCGTGGCAGCTTTAAGCCGCTTTATCTCGAGACTAGGAGAAAAAGCATTGCCAATTTATCGGCTTCTCTGACGCACTGACCACTTTGAGTGGACGGATGCGGCAACGGCCGGACTCGAAGAAATAAAGGCTCTTTTAGCGAGCAACCCAATCCTGGCCGCGCCGAACGTCGGCGAACCGATGTTATTATACATCTCTGCAACACACCAGGTGGTGAGCGCGGTGCTCGTCGTTGAGCGAGAGGAGGACGGACACAAATTCCCACTTCAGAAATCGGTATACTACGTATCCACTGTCCTCACACCATGCAAATCCCGGTACCCTCATTACCAAAAGATACCGCAGCAGTCTTCATGGCATCCCAGAAGCTACGACACTACTTCCAAGAGTGCTTGATCACGGTGGCTTCCGAAGTACCACTCAATGACATAATGAACAACCGCGACGCTGCGGGCCTGATTGCCAAGTGGGCCATTGAGCTCCTACCATTCGACATAACATACAAACCACGTCGAGCCATTAAATCCAAGTATTGGCCCACTTCGTCGCCGAATGGACAGAGGCCGAACTCCCTAAAGAGTACGATACATATTCCGACTAGGTCATGCACTTCGATGGCTCTAAAATGCTGGCTGGCTTAGGAGCGGGCGTTGTCTTAACGTCCCCCACTGGAGACACAGTCCAGTACACACTTCAAATATTATACACAGACTCCAACAATGCAGCCGAATACGAGGCCTTATTGCATGGTCTTCGGATGGCTGCCTCCATGGGCATACAACACCTTGAGGTGCGTGGGGATTCGAATCTCGCAATATCCCAAATAAATGGAGACTTTGACGCCAAAGATCCTAAGATGGCGGCCTATCGTAACGCCATACTCAAAATATCAGCTCGGTTCGAGGGACTCGAGTTTCATCATGTGGCTCAAGAAAGTAATCAAGTGGTGGATGCCCTTGCTTGCATTGGCGGCAAGCGTTACCCCGTCCCGCCTAACATCTTTCTGGAAAGGCTCTTCAAGCCATCCGTGGTGTGGCAGGGTGAGAGCAGCAACACCAGTCCAGATCCGATTATACCCCCAGATTCCGAACACAATACCAATATCATCGGGGGCTCAGCCACCGAAATAACACCATCGGCCCATCTAATAATGGCAGTAATTGCCCCATGGATCGAACCCTTCTTGGCCTACATTAATAGGTGAGAGCTCCCTGAGGATCAGAATGAAGCTCGCTGCATTGTTCGGCGCTCGAAAGCCTACAAGGTCCACGACGGAGAGCTCTACAAGAAAAGCGCTACCGGAGTCCTCCAAAGATGTATCTCCGAAGAAGAGGGACGACAGATCCTGGCCAAAATCCATGCTGGTCTCGGCCGTCACCACGCCGCGGCTCGGGTCCTTGTAAGTAAAGCCTTCCCTACAGGTTTCTTTTGGCCGACGGCCCGAGCAGATGCATAGGACCTTGTCCAATGTTGTGTCGGATTCTAGCTTTTCGCCAATCAAAGCCATATGCCGCCTACCACTCTACAAACAATCCCCATTACTTGGCCTTTTGCAGTCTGGGGGCTTGATATGGTCGGACCCCTTAAAGGAGGAGGCCATAAGAAAAAATATCTGCTGGTCATGGTAGATAAATACAGCAAGTGGATAGAGGCCAAACCAGTTAAAATGGCCGAAGCTAGACCAGTGATAGACTTTATATCCGGTATCGTGCACCATTATGGTGTCCCACACAGCATCATCACCGATAACGGCTCCAATTTTATAGCCGACGAAGTGAAAACCTAGTGTGCTAACCTGGGCATTAAGCTCGATTACGCCTCCGTCTTTCACCCACAAACAAACGGTCAAGTCAAACGAGATAATGGACTTATCATGAGCGGCATTAAGCCTAGACTAGTGTGGTCTTTGAAAGAATCAGACAAGCACTGGGTTGAGGAGCTCGACTCCGTACTCTGGGGGCTGCGGACCACGCCCAATCGCACTACCAGATACACACCATTCCTCATGGTGTACGGCGCAGAGGCCGTTTTGCCCTGCGACATCATTCATGACTCACCTCGAGTGCACATGTATGAAGAGAGAGAGGCCGAGCTTGATCGGCTGGACAATCTAGATTCCCTGGAGGAGGAGCGCGAGGTCGCAAAATCCCGTTCTGCATTCTATCAACAACAGCCTCGCAGATACCAAAGCAGAGAAGTGCGGGCCAAGACTTATAATGTTGGTGAACTCGTTCTACGCTCGCCAGAAAGGAAAAAGGACAAACTCAAGCCCAAGTGGGAGGGTCCCTTCATCATAGATGAAGTTCTCACTTGAGGAGCGTACCGCCTGCGTGATGCATCGGACAATCGCTTAGAGCCAAACCCGTGGAATGCCGCCAGACTCCGAAGATTCTAAGCCTAGAGTCGTACTCTTTGTTCGTCTTCTTCTCCCTTTGTTTCCATTTTTCTCTCTTTAAATTTTTCTTTAGCTCTATAGCTCTTGTGCGGCCAAACCGCACACCTATGACGTACACATTCTTAAATGTATACGCTCATAATACCTGGGGGCTTCTTTTACAGAAGCTTATTATTATTTTCCGAGCATCGAGCTCACCACATATGTGTCCTTTCCTCATATTTACCTTTTCTTCGCCATTATATGCACCGTTATGACTTCAGTTTTTGCCAAGCTCGGTTGCCTAGCTCCTGTGCTTATGCCCTACGTTCCCGTTTGTTCAGCTAGGGCATAAAGGGAGCACCTCTGCGATTGTTACAGCCGGGTCATCCGGACTTGTACCTCAGACTGGGTGAAGCCGAAAGCTAGTGTTCTTCAGGGAATATTCGGTCGGCGGACTAAAGACGTTATACCCTAATTACACTATTACGTATACTGCGATTTTTCAATCACAGTTCTGGCATGCATACTAACGCATGTTCACCCAGGGAAAGGAACCCTTAACGGAACTATTTTCCCTGGAAGATGTTTCTTACAATCAACAAGTAATATAACATAGCTAGCCGGATACAACTTGTATGTTCAAGCAACTATGACCCCTACGCCTGGTTTCCACGCATACCCCGGTCTATATTGCCGCTCCGGTATTCGAAAACACTACGCACCTTCGGTTCCAGAGGTCGAAGCGAAAAGGTCTGCCATGACAATCGTTTTCCAATCCGGCTAGGGACAAATTTGTCAATTGAAGTACATAGGCACTTGGACTCAAAAACTTCTTCCTCTATGCCGTCTAACATGCCGTCTAGCTTACAATCCTGTTGGGAAAACATGGCGGCTATCTTTACTTGGTCATATACCAAACTAATTGGAATTTCTTGTCCATCTAAGCCCCGAGGTCCGACCCGGGCCATCTGATTCGGATCAAGCTTGGTGTACTGTGTTTTCACCATGGCCCAGGCCTCTCGCGCACCTTCTCGGCACGCCGATATCTTCCATAATCGAAAGCGCCGCCGAGCTCCTTGTAATAGCTTCACAAGCTCCTCCATACTTCCTGGAGGGGAGGCGGATGGCCACAAAGCCTTGGCAACGCTCCGCATTGCTTGCCTAGCTCGCTCGTGCACTTGGGACAGCTCTTGCAGCAGATCGCCTTGAGATCCGGACATTGCCTCTTCGGGACGGCCAGTTAGCATAACTGCAGACATAAATTTGTCAGCTCATTTCTTCGCCGAATTACATGGAGGTAAGTTCAAAAGCATAATGAATATGCCGCCTCGTAGCCTCCTATTTTCCATTACGGCGTCAGCTAGCTGGGCTCGTACATCTTTTAGCTCTTTGCCCAGTAGGGTGTTGGAATCCTGGAGCTTTTTCTTATCATCCCTGACCCGTGTCAACACACGTTCGCCTGCGGCCAATTGCCTTTTGGCCCATTGTTTACCCGCCTACGCGACTTTCAATTCCTCTTTCAGTTGATCTACTAATCCTGTCATCAGAAATGCAACAATATTAACATTACTGGTACATGATTATACTTTTTGTGGGTGGAGGGGAACATTACCAGGCGGTGCCTCCTTGGACTTCTCCAGTTCGGCGGTAACAACGGCTAGCTGAGTCCGGCACTTTTCCAGCTCATGAGACAACATGCTGAGTCCGGCACTTTTCCAGTTCAACTATTTCAAGTCTCGGGGGCTACTGGTACATGATTACCAGATCTGTACAATGCGTACTTACCCGCATATCTTTCAAATACTAGTCAGTGGCTCTGGTAAGCATCAGCCGAGCTGAAGGCATCAAACGCCTCTTTAGCAAAGCCGGGGTCGCGAAGAGCGGCCCTCCGGCGCTGATGATTCATGGCACTCTCTACTTCAGAATTCATGACGGATACATTATCCGAATCCTCTGAAGGAGGACAATCTGGCGTTACTCCCGTGTCTGCCCTCGCCCTAGAAGCAGGGTCTAGAACCTGATTGGTGGGGGCACGACCGACAGGCTCCTCGGACACGGTCCGGTGAATGCTCTTCCTGATAAAACACAGCGGACAATGTCATGGTTCGATGTGACTGCCATAGGGCATATTTAAAGCCATACCTCTTTGAGGAAGGTTCGGTCGTGTTGTCATTTGCCTTTCTCTTTGAAGACCCACCCGGTGCAGGCGCCGCTCTCTTCTGAGACGCCTCTGGTGCAATATGACGCGTCGAGCGCCTCCCCTTTGGAGCACAAGATAGTGCGGCGGGTGAGGAATAATGAGGAAGCTCCTTCGGAGGAAATGTATCCTGGTTACTTACATATGAGGCAGGAAGGAGGCTGGGATATTTGGCAGTGATGGCCACTTCTGTGCCATCATAGCTCGCCTGGTAGAAGACTCCCTCCTTGAGCTCTACGAATATGTCCGGATCTTCTTCGAATCCGGGATCGAGGTCCCGGTTATGGTCCTCCGGCTGTGGAGCGGGGCTATAGATCCCCGAGGCGACCCTCCGCCATTCCTATTTGACGGATGGGTTAAAGTCGGTTAAACATGACTCAGGGAGAGGATTGAATAAAGTGGTGGGATTAAAACTCACCCAGCTAGGAGGATTGTACATGGAAAATCCCTCTCAGTGCGTAAGATGAGTGAACTCCTCTTTCTCCCCTTTATACAGATCGGCCAATATTGTGGCCAGGGCGGCGAGGGAATCCAGACCCTTTCGTCCGCAGCGTGAGGCGTCATCTTCCCCATTGTAGTGCCACATAGGGAGCCCCCTGAAATAGAGCGGCTGACCACCTTGTGCTATGGAAGTTGCCATTACCTCGAGTATTGATAATCCGGACTGGGCAAGTGTCCTTATCTTGCCCATTAATTGTTGGACTTCTGCGCTGTCTTCCTCCTCAAGGCTCCGAGGACGCCAGCTGTGGCATTTCCTCAACGGAGCACTGGAAAATTTGGGAAGGCCCATTCGGACTGGGTCGGGGAGAGCGACATCTTCAATATAAAACCACTCCGAGGGCCACTCTTCGGATGCCTTCTTCGGCATGCCGGACAAGTATCCGGGCCCGGATATGCACCATATCTTGGCGCCGCCCACCTTGAATATGGATCCCTTTTGGGTACGAGGGACGAGGAAGAAAACTTTCCTTCATAAACCAAAGTGGGCCTCGCAGCCCAGGAATAGCTCGCAAATAGCGACAAAACCGGCGATATGCAGGATGGAAGCCGGAGTGAGGTTGTGTTGTTGGAGGCCATAGTACTCCAGAAGACCTCGGAGGAAAGGGTGGATTGGAAACCTGACGCCTCTTATTAAGAAGGATATGAAGCACACTCGCTCCCCCAGGTTGGATTAGGGAAATTTTCCGCCAGGGCATGGCCTGTAAAAGAGGTTAATCCTGCCAGGACGGGGACTAGATCTGCGGGGGGAAGGAATCCCTACGTTTGAAGCTTACTCAGCTGGTCACGGGATACTAAACATTTCTCCCAATCACCTTTTTCGGAGCCATGGGGGTGGGAGAAAGAACTGGGAACGCTAGCCATGCTGGAATGGTTTCTCCTCGCAAGCTCTAAGGATTTTCCGCCTGGTGTGAGATGGCGTCTGAGATCCAATCCACTTAAATATGTGCCTTTCTTACATGGCCAGGGTGTTATGTGGAAAAAATACTCTGACCTTTCGTGTTTGCTCGACACGTGGAAGCCGAAGCAATGGACGCGCAGAAGCCAATGGGTATGACATTAAATGGAAAGCCGAGTATGACTCTTCGGTTCAGACGCTTTGAAGTATTCGGAGGAAGAACCCGCCTTGCAATGCCGAAGACTATCGGAGTGCCGGACACATCGTCATTGAAGCCTGGTTCGGGGGCTACTGAGGGAGTCCTGGATTAAGGGGTCCTCAGGCGTCCGGCCTGTGTGATGTGGGCCGGACTGATGGGCCATGAAGATACAAGATAGAAGACTTCCTCCCGTGTCCGGATGAGACTCTCCTTTGCGTGGGTGGCAAGCTTGGCGTTCGGATATGAAGATTCCTTCCTCTGTAAACCGACTCTGTACAACCCTAGGCCCCTCCGGTGTCTATATAAACCAGATGGTTTACTCCGTAGAGGAGAATCACAATCATACAGGCTAGACATCTAGGGTTTAGCCATTACTATCTCGTGGTAGATCAACTCTTGTAATCCTCATATTCATCAAGATCAATCAAGCGGGAAGTAGGGTATTACCTCCATATGAGGGCCCGAACCTGGGTAAACATCGTGTCCCCCGTCTCATGTTACCATTGACGTTAGACGCACAGTCTGTGACCCCCTACTCGAGATCCGCCGGTTTTGACACCGACAGAGAGCAATCCTCTCACTCGGAGACTCAGTTGCGATCCTAGATTCGCCCAAGTCAAAATTTCGAAAGAAATACAGACAAAGCAACTGCATTGAGATAAAGCAACCAAGTTCAGATAAATCCATGAAGGTTCAAAACCACCAGTAGAAGTACTTGGGCGTCAAGCCCGAAGGAGTTTAACAATTATAGAATCACTCGGCATTCCGAGGCAAATAAAGTTAAGTTATCAGGTTTTTCACTTGGCAGGAGGAGGACTCGCAGGCTCGACAAAACTGTCCAGGTCGATGTCGTTTGCAATGCGAGTAGATGCGTTAATGAAGGTCTCCATGAAGGATTGGAATTGAAGCTTCTTGGTGTTGGCAACCTTAAGAGCCACCAGCTTCTCTTCTTTGACTTCCTTGCAATGGACTCGGACAAGTGACATAGCCACGTCAGCACCACAACGGGCAGCTGACTTCTTCCATTCCTGCACTTGGTCTGGGATGCTGTTGAGTCGAGTCATTAGTGACTCGAGGTCGTTCAGAATTAAAACCTCTGGCCATAACTCCTTGTCGATCTGGGACAGCACGACCTTTAGTCGAGCGATGTAATCCAAGATGCTGGCAAGGCGAGATTCCAGTCGCAGCACATTCATTACATCTTCCTTGACGGGAGAGTTGATAGGGTCCAGACTTGTCTCGATCCGCCCAGTTTCTTCCTCAAAGTTCCGACAGAATTCTGCACACACAAAAAGGTGTTGAGGTGACAGTAACATACGGGTAAAGTTCTCTGCAGTCAGTCGGATAAAGAAAAGTACCTTCAAGCATGAGGAACATCTTTTTGGCAAGACCTCCCAGATAAGTTTCCAGCTCATCTCTCTTCCGAGTGAGAACATCAACTCTGTCTCCCAAGGCCCCCTTCTCCTCCTTCAGTTGCACGACTTCCTTCTTCGCTTCATCAACAACGGTTTTCAACTTAGCGTTCTCTTCTTCCAACTTTCTGACTGAAGCCAGCTTCTTGTTGGCAAGTTCAGTATTCTCCCGCGCCGTCTTCTGTGCCGCTGCAAGGTCGAGATCCTTCTGCTCCAGAGCCTGCTTCATTTTGTCTAAAGAAATAACATTCTTCAGACGAGCTTGGAGTTGACGGTTTTCACTATGCACATCTATTCGAGTGGAATCACTTGATTTAAAGGTTGAAAGGAAAAGATGGCAAGGCGAGCAGTCGACAAATGGTTACCTCCCATGACAGCTGCTTCATCTCGGGCTTTCTTCAGGTTCTCCTTAGCCAACTCCAGATCGAGATTGAGTTGAATCTGCTTCCTTTCCAAATCAGCAAACTTGGATCCAAGCTCACAGGATTTCTGCAATCAATAAACAAGACATGTCAGTCGACAGAAACAAGGATTGGTCACTTCCCAGTGATAAGATGCAAGGTTAGGTTATTAAGACAAAAAGAGTTCTAAGACTACTACCGAATCAAACATTCAACAGTAGTCTCGAGGATTACACCCAGTGGGTGCACTTGGCATGCCCCCACTGGTTCAGTTCCAACTCGGAGCAACCTGTCTAGACCGGGTGGAAGAGCTACAAACAAACACTTCACAAGGACCCCTGCCGAAACAAACATTCGACAACGATCTCGGGGACTACACCCAGTGGGTGCACTCAGCGTGCCCCCGCTGGTTCAAGAGTTCACTCGACACAACCTGGTTAACTCAACTAAAAGAGCGTACAGATAAAAGGTGCAAATTCATGATAGATGCATATAAGGTTCCAAAATGCTCATCCACGGACATCTTAAAAATAATAAAGCAGCAGTTTTCAAGTAGCATATCCTAACAGAGCAAAGATCAAGCTGAAAGCCGATCGGAAATTAACTTACAATCCCACTTACTCGGATGTTGGTTTGAAGGGCAGATCTGGCATCATAGGCGGCCTTGCTGGTTTCGTACACCACCCTCATTCGGTCCATCATTAAGCCTGCTTGGATCATGGCTTCCTTGGCAGCGCCTACCTAGTCCTCCGGGACATGATGAGCAACAAAAAGTGGAGTCGGTGGAACAGATGAGGTGGCTAGTGGAGCTGAAGCCTGAAGTTGCACAGTCGGAGCAGGGGCTTGAGCAGTCGACACCGAAGGCTGGTCGGTCGACAAAGGATGAACAAAAGAAACAGAAGTCCAAACCGGATCACCAGGTTGCTGAACGACTGGTTCTGATGCTGATGTCGAGTGAGACACTTTGCTGGCTGGCACCTTCTTGCTCAGAGTCCTGCCCCTTCTCCATGTGTTCCTTTGTGGCACTTCTTCATGGTCATCATTGTCTGGAAGTTCAATAACATTTGGTGGCGCTACAAAACACTCGACCGTAAGAATTTAGTCAACCATCAGAACAGTTGGCAAAGTAAGAGCATGATTGTGGAGTTGTACCTGCCCGAGAAGTGGTCGCGTCCGTGGCTTCCGCTTCATCCTGCTCCTTGTGAATGTCCATGGATGTCCCAGAAGTAGCAGCACTAAAAGTTCCCTATTTCACTTGATCAAACAAGAAAAGAAGTCCCCGATCAAAACGAAAACAGAGAGGAGAAACACTTACGCGAAAGCAATTGGAACATCCACCTTGATCTTGGGCAGGGCCTTCCGGGGCTTCGGTGGCAGAAACTTGGGCTGCTTCGCAGCCTTCTTTGACGGCTCAGGAGTAGACGTTCGAGTGCGCTTCAGAACTTGCGTGCTTGGCGGAGCTGCTTTCCCACGCCCACCCACGGGATCCTGCGACTTCTTGGAACACCGTTCAGAGCGGGGCGGCGAGTCGACCTCCTCACTACTACCAGAATCTTCATTGTTTTCATCACTTTCATCTTCGAATTGTCTGTTGGCACTTCCACCTTTGCTCTCCACTCCCTCCTGGAGTTGCTCCCCGTTGGGCATCGAGTACATCTTGTTATAAATCTACAAGACGTGGGTTAACAAGTATCAGTCAGATTCAAGAGCAATTGCAGATCAGAAGAAGAAAACGCTCGAAATTTTGAGCCTCACCTCTTCCGACTCGTGGTCAGCATCGAATGGCATAATCCTCCTAGACTCCCTTGGGTTGTGCTTGTTCCAAGTGATGCTCTGCAGCCACTGAGCCACCGTCTCCTCGGCAACCTGCTCTGGCTGGATCCGAGCGGTGTCTTCAGTGCCCGAGTACATCCACATCGGATGATCACGGGCTTGGAGAGGCTGGATGCATCGACTGAGGAACACCTCCAACAGATCCATGCCAGTCACACCCTCCTAGACTAAATTAACGATCTGGTCGACTAAGAGAGACACCTCGCCTTTCTCCTTTGGGGTCACGATCAGTGAAGAAGGTTGGCGGAGTCGCTCCATAGTGAAAGGGGGGAGACCGGTCGACTGAACAGGAGTCGGGACGTCTTGGCAGTAGAACCAGGTCGACTGCCACCCTCTGACTGACTCGGGAAGGGTCATGGGAGGAAAAGTGCTTCTACCCCTAGTTTGAATCCCTAAACCCCCACACATTTGGATCACGTGTGTCTTTTTGTCAGTCGGATTTGCTTTCTTTACCGTTTGGGAACGACAAGTGAAGATATGTTTGAACAGGCCCCAGTTTGGTTGGCAGCCTAGGAAGTTTTCGCACAACGAGATGTACGCAGCGAGATACGTGATTGTGTTGGGGGGGGGAATGGTGAATCTGAGCACCGAAAAAGTTCAACAAATCCAGAAAGAACGGATGCGGGGGAAGAGAAAAAACTTGATTGACGTGGGTGGTGAGGAGGACACACTCACCCTCGTGCGGCTGGGGCTGAGATTCCCCCTTCGGTAGCCTCCAAGATCCATCGACATTCAAGCCGTCGATGGCGAGCTTTTCCAAGTCTTCTTGCTTGACAGTGGAGCAGATCCAGTCCCCCTGGATCCAGCCAGGCGGCAGACCGGACCGCGACGACGACCCCAGAGACGTCTTCTTGCCCTTCGCCGCCACCTTCTTGGCGCGCTCCATCGCCGCGGTCTTCTCCTTCACATGTATAGTAACCGTCTGTGTTATAATTTCTCATCACAAACAGTTCATCCGAGTGGGCTGTTTGCTGCGTATCACACACATCTTGTTTACATGAATCATTTGTGTTCTTTTGGTTCATCGCAAACAGTTCATCTATGTGAACTGTATGCTGCATATCACACACATCTTGTTAAGTTGATCCATTTCTTTTTTCTTCCCTAATCAAAAATAGTTCATCCGAGTGAACCGTATGTCGTATATCACACACACCTTGATCTGGCTGACCGATTCTGTTGCATTCCCTAATAGCACATAGTTCATCGGAGTTAACTGTATGCCGTATATTGCACACACATTGATATGGCTGCCCATTTCTTTTGTTCTGACTCACCGCAAACAGTTTTTCTGGATCAACCATATGTCCCACATCGCACATGTAACTAAAATCTGAACCATGTTTGGTGTCTCCACCATCGCAAACATTTTGCATCTTTTTTGACGGGTTTTTTACATCCCCGTTTGGGATTAATGCATTGCACACAGTTTCGTCAAAGGGTCTCTGATCGTAGTGTCGCGTTAGCAGCATCCTGCAGTACTGTTTTGTAGGGATAACGTTCTTCAGCATTGATATTTTGAAAAGACATGATTGTTTGTTGGGATGCCTGAGTAATGTTGTCTTTATGTCAAATTATATACTATTGCTTTGAATCACTCATGTCTTAATATTCATGCCATGATTAGATTATATGATCAACATTATGCAAGGTAGCATTCCACATAAAAAATTATCTTTGTTTATGATCTACCTACTCGAGGACAAGTAGGAATTAAGCTTGGGGATGCTGATACATCTTTGTTGTATCTATAATTTTTTATTTTTTCATGAAAATATTCTACAACTTTCATATACTATTGGCAAAATTTTATATTATTTTTGGGACAAACATATTGATGCAGTGCCCAGTGCCAGTTCGTGTTTGTTGCATGTTTTTGTTTTGCAGAATATCCATACCTAACGAATTCCAAACGCGACAAAAATTAGCAGAGATTTTTTTTGAATATTTGTGATTTTTGGGAAAAAGAATCAATGCCAGACGATGCCCGAGGGGCCCACAAGCTCGAGGGGCGCGCCCCCTACCCTGGGCGCGGCCAGAAGGCTTTTGGGCCCCCTGTAGCGCGGTTGGTGCCCTTCTTTCGCCGCATGAAAGATAAAATCTGGAAGAAAATCGTGTTAAAATTTCAGCCCAATCAGAGTTACTGATCTCCGGAAATTTAAGAAACGGTGAAAGGCCAGAAAACCGGAAAGCGAAACAGAAGAAAAACAGATATATAGGTCCAATCTCGGAGGGGCTCCCGCCCCTCCACCGCCATGGAGGCCATGGACCAGAGGGGAAACCCTCCTCCCATCTAGGGGGGGGGGGGGGTCAAGGAAGAAGAAGGAGGGCGGCTCTCTGCTCCTTTCTCCCGGTGGTGCCGGAGTGCCGCCGAGGCAAGGATCGTGAGGCGATCTACACCAACAACCTCGCTAACATCAACACCAACTATCTCCCCCTCTATGTAGCGGTGTACCACCTCTTCTCCCTGCTGTAATCTCTGCTTAAACATGGTGCTCAACGCTATATATTATTATCCAATGATATGTGGCTATCCTATGATGTTTGAGTAGTTCTTTTTGTCCTATGGGTTGATTGATGATCGTGATTGCTTTGAGTTGTATGCTTTATTTTGGTGTTTTCCAATGGTGCCCTCCATGTCGCGCAAGCCTGAGGGATCCTGGCTATAGGGTGTTGCAATATGTTCATGATTCGCTTCTAGTGGGTTGCGTGAGTGAAAGAAACACAAGCCCGAGTAAGTGGGTTGTTGCGTACGGGATTAAAGAGGACTTGATATATAATGCTATGGTTGGGTTTTACCTTAATGATCTTTGGTAGTTGCGGATGCTTGCTAGAGTTCCAATCATAAGTGCATATGATCCAAGTACAGAAAGTATGCTAGCTGAAGCCTCTCCCTCATATAAAATCGCAATAATGATTACCGGTCTAGTTATCCATTGCCCGGGGACAAATAACTTTCTTGTGACAAAAAGCTCACTACTAAAACTAACTTCATTGTTCCTTTATTTAAACAGCCCCTATCTTTTATTTACGTGATCTTTATTATCTTGCAAACCTATCACGTTAGACCTACAAAGTACTTCATGTTTCATACTTGTTCGGGGTAAAGCGAATGTTAAGTGTGGGTAGATTTCTATTGGTTGTCGATAGAACATGAGGGAATATTTGTTCTATGTTTAGATCCTCGTTGGGTTTGACACTCTTACTTATCGAGAAAGGCTACAATTGACCCCCTATACATGTGGGTCATCACATACTTGTGACGCCCAGATAATCAAGCAACAGTAAACCCCTGCTAATGGTGTCACGTCACCACGATCACTGTTGCTAATCTCGCGTTAGTTCCGAACCGATCCAAATTCAAATTTGAAAAATCAAGTCAAACGTTAAAAGTTTGGAAACACTAAAACTGAAATGTTCAAAATGGGACAAGTAAATCCTAAGTAATAATGGTGGAGAAACCACATTTTTATAAAAAATTAGTTTCACTTAAATAGTTAAAACAATAGGTAAAACAATTAAATAATTGCCTTTTGTAATTCATTAAATATTAAACCATTCAATTAGTTGCCCAAAAGTTAATGGGGCAGTAGCATAATTAATAGTACTAATATATGAACTGTTTTTATATTTTATAAAACTAAAAATAAATTAGAAACTAAAAGAAAACATTACAAAAAAAGAGACCAAAAACAAAAGAAGGACCTCCCCGGCCAACTGGGCCAAACGGCCCCAGCCGACCAGCCCACTGACCCGGCTGGCCCATCCCCACTCCCTTATCCCCTGAGGCGATGCAAACCCTAACACACCGACACCCCCCACTCTACCCACTTCGCCTCTCCCTCTCCCCCCTCACCTCTCGATCCCATCTGGATCGGGGAGGGGCTCGACCTCGACGCTGCCCCGGATCGCTGTCGATGTCGCCGCCGCCTGGAGGACCGCCATCACCCGGAGCCATCAACCATCGCCGTCTCGCTCCACCAAGCCTCCCCCGAGCCCGCGTTCGCACATCTGCAGGGCCCGATGAGCCCCTCAGATCTGCCTTGCCCGCGCCTCCCCGCTGCTGCAACCTCCGTCCTGCGTGCTAGCTCCGCCGGCCGCGCGCAACGCTCGCGCGCGCCGCACTGCCCATGGCCACGCCCTCCCCTCTCTCCCCTGCTCACCGTGTCGCACGCCCGACGCTCACGCTGCCCGCTGCCGCCCCTGCCTCGCTTCTCGCTCCACTCCGGCACCGCACTCGCGTCGCCCGCCAGCTCCTGCTCGCGCCGTGACACTGCCTCACGCTTCCTTGACCGCACGCAGCGGCGACCACCCGTCCGAGGCCGCTACCGGCCATGGCTATGGCCTTGAGCCGACTGCCGCACCGCCCCCACCTAGCCTCGCCGTTTCGCATAGCCGCGCCTCGCTGCTCGCTCACCGTTCCCCGCACGCGCCCACAGCCCCTCCTTGCACGCCTACGCGCTCGCAATGGCCGCCACTCCCCGCGCGCGCCGCCTGCAGCCGCTCGCTGGCCTGCCCGCCCGCCGGCGCCCGTTGTGGCGCAGCCTTGCTCCGGCCCGCCGCCGTTGCCGGCGCTCCTCCCCTGGTGGCCTTGGGTGTGCGGGGACCCCTGCGCCCGATGCCCGTAACCCGTTTGCCTGCAAAGGACCCCCTTGCCTATGACAAAGGGGGCCCACCCGCAAAACGAGTTTATAAAAAAAGGATTAAAAATAAATTTAATTAATTAACTAAATTAATTAAGGTAATTAATCATGTTTAATTAATCTAATTAACTAGTTAATTTAATTTAACATGAATTAGATTAGCTAAATCCTAAGTAACTAGTTAGTTTAAATTAACAGTATGACAGGTGGGTCCCACTCGTCAGTTTGACCGAGTCAACACCTCTGTTGACTGTCGACGTCATGCTGACGTCATTGCACTATTCTGGATAATGTTGAATTAAATTATTTAAATAAATTCTAAAAATGATTTAAAACTTTAAAAAAATTAAAGGAAAATAAACCATAGCTCGGATCGAAATAATTTGTACGTGAAAGTTGCTCAGAACAACGAGACGAATCCGAATACGCAGCCCGTTCACCCGCCACACATCCCTAGCATAGCGAACCTGCAAAATTTCACCTCCGGTTCATCTGTCCGAAAACGCGAAACACGGGGGATACTTTCCCGGATGTTTTCACCCTTCGCCGGTATCTCCTCCTACCGCGTTAGGGGACACCTAACAACGCTGTTTGCTTTGTCATGCATTGTTATGCATCTGTTTGCATTGTATTCATTGCTTCTTCCCCCTCTTCTCTCCGGTAGACTACGAGACCGACGCCGCTGCTGGTGCCCCGACCAACTACGTTATTGACAACCCCTACTTGCCAGAGCAACCAGGCAAGCCCCCCCTTGATCACCAGATATCGCCTATTCTTCTCTATACAGCTTGCATTAGATAGTGTAGCATGTTACTGCTTTCCGTTAATCCTATCCCGATGCATAGCCTGTCCTTGCTACTACTGTTGTTACCTTTACCTACAATCCTACATGCTTAGTATAGGATGCTAGTATTCCATCAGTGGCCCTACATTCTTGTCCGTCTGCCATGATATACTATCGAGCCGTGATCACTCGGGAGGTGATCACGGGCATATACTATATACTTTATACATGTATATACTATATACTTTATACATGATACATGTGGTGACTATAGTCGGGTCGGCTCGTGGAGCACCCGCGAGTGATTCACGGATTGGGGGCTGAAAGGACCTTTGTCCCGACGGCCCTCAGTTTGGATCTTTGTGGCGGAGCGACATGGCAGGTTGAGACTATCTAGGTGAGAGGTGGGCCTGGCCCTGGTCGGCGTCCACGGTTACTTCAAAGTAACACGCTTAACGAGTTCTTGGTATTTGATCTGAGTCTGGCCATTTGGTCTATACGCACTAACCAACTACGTGGGAAAGATATGGGCACTCGACGTCGTGGTATCAGCCGAAGCCTTCGTGACGTCAGCGACTGAGCGGCGCACGCCGGATTGGACTGGAACGCCTACTAGGCTAGGTCTGCTACCGGCCGCCCACACAACATGCAGGTGTGCAATGGGCGATGGGCCCAGACCCCTGCGCCATAGGATTTAGACCGGCGTGCTGACCTCTCTGTTGTGCCCAGGTAGGGCTGCGACGTGTTAATCTTCCGAGGCCGGGCATGACCCAGGAAAGTGTGTCCGGCCAAATGGGATCGATCGTTTTGGGTAATGTGGTGCACCCCTGCAGGGAAGTTTATCTATTCGAATAGCCGTGTCCCTCGGTAAAAGGACGACCCAGAGTTGTACCTTGACCTTATGACAACTAGACCCGGATACTTAATAAAACACACCCTTCGAAGTGCTAGATACAACCCGGTGATCGCTCTCTCACAGGTCGACGAGGAGAGGATCGCCGGGTACGATTATGGTATGCGATGCTACTTGGTGAACTTACCATCTACTCTCTTCTACATGCCGCAAGATGGAGGCAGCCAGAAGCGTAGTCTTCGATAGTCTTCTGGCATTCTGCGGTTCAGTTCACCGATATTGCCCCTTTACACAAATACCCATGCATATGTAGTGTAGATCCTTGCTTGTGAATACTTTGGATGAGTACTCACGGTTGCTTTTCTCCCTCTTTTCCCCCTTTCCTTTTTACATGGTTGTCGCAACCAGATGCTGGAGCCCAGGAGCCAGACACCACTGTCGACGACGACTCCTACTACACCGGAGGTGCCTACTACTACGTGCAGGCCACTGACGACGACCAGGAGTAGTTTAGGATGATCCCAGGCAGGAGGCCTGCGCCTCTTTCGATCTGTATCCCAGTTTGTGCTAGCCTTCTTAAGGCAAACTTGTTTAACTTATGTCTGTACTCAGATATTCTTGCTACCGCTGACTCGTCTATGATCGAGCACTTGTATACGAGCCCTCGAGGCCCCTGGCTTGTATTATGATGCTTGTAGGACTTATTTTATTTTTAGAGTTGTGTTGTGATATCTTCCCGTGAGTCCCTGGTCTTGATCGTACACGTTTGCGTGTATGATTGAATCGGGGGCGTCACAAGTTGGTATCAGAGCCGACTGCCTGTAGGAATCCCCTTCCACACTCCTTGGCCGAAGTTGATTCTAGCCTGAGAAAAATGTTTTACTAACTTGGCTGTGTGGCTTACGGGCCCACGTCGCCATTGGGTGGTAGTAGGATCTTTTATTCCTTGACCTATACTCTGGGACTCTGACATCTCTTCTATTCGGGTTAAACGATTTTACTAGCTCTGACTCTAGGTTCTCGATAATACTTTCTCCCGGAGCGCCTTACATTCCAGATGATCGCCTGCTTTATCAGAAGACTCCGAAGATACTCTCCGATGTTCTACCGAGAACTTGTGCTCATCGCTTTTGGAATTCCCCTTCCACCGTCAACCCTTATGGATAACAACATGCACTTTCCATTCTTACATTCATCCCCAGTTGGTCTTGTTATTACAAGATACCCGGTAATACTCGTCATTGTTCCAAGAATCCCTTGTGCCACTGCCTTGCGGTTCCTTGCAGCAAAAATATCCCTACGATTTGTTTCTTCAGACTTATCGAGGAACCATTCATTACTAATTGTTCATAGGATTCACTAGATGCATTGAAATACTACCCGATCTTCCGGTACTCCTTTGCCAACTATTGCTCTGCAAATACTTGTCTTCTTGCAGTCTGGACAATTCCATTTGTCTAGCAATAACCATTAAAATCCTTGAGATTGACATTCTGATCCTGTTGATTGAACATGTGTGTGAATGCACACAATCATCAGTTATTCCCTGAAAATTATCCTTCCGTCTCAGACGTCATTTTAAACGTGAGCTGGTTCTCAACCAATCCAATTGCCGTCGATTGTACCCCTAAGGCTATTCAACTTATCCATCCCTAATTGGAACATTGCTTTTGATCCCTTGATTTGAAAATCATAATTCCTTTGCTTTGAGCTCTGGATTGGCCAGTTGTTTCTATAATCCAATGCCTTTGCATTGTTACTTCCTCTGGTTGTGTGCCGATGCTCACATCAGCTCCGTTATGGACCAGCAGATCCTTTAATGGATTTTATCCGACAGCATCCTTCATATTCAATAACCTTGTGAGCCTTCCCTTGGATACATAATGCCTTTGGTAAATTGTATCCTCTGCTTTCTCAACCTTGCTCTGCTTTCGAGCTGGTGATATTTACTCTTGAACCTTGTGGTATATGTTTCTAAGATGCCCCGATAGGTTGAACCTATACCATCTCTAAAACCGTGTGAACCCGAAAGTTTTCACAAGTCATACTCTACTGTTGTTATGTCAGATAAAATTTCAACACAACTTTGTTGAAGGCGAGAAGTGAATGAAAGGTTATGCATTAGAGAAGTGGGAGTCGGCCTTGAACCTTTGTGTTCATGCCCATGGACACGATGTAGATCCTATCATGGAAGCTTCTTGAAATAATAACTATTTGCTTGATATAATATCCATTGGTATCGGTGAATTGATCCTTTGAAATTGTGGTTCCGGCCATATGTTCTTCTTTGATCCCATTTCTCGGGCAAGTTTAAGCACTTGTCTTCTATGGATCAATACACCAGTCCAACCTTTACTTTGATCTACCGTCGAGTATTACACCCTGGTATCTCGAGAATATCATGGAACTGCATAACTTCTTATGGGTTCTTCACCAACTGTTATTTCTCACCGAATCCAAATTTTCCTGGGTTCTAGGTTGTCGTCAACCGAGAACACCGATATGTGAACCGATTCCGCATTCCGGTTCAATAACCCCAAGTAATTTTTGTTGCTTATGAGTTTAATAATCCTTCAAGTCATTCCTAGCCTGATTGGCTATATCATTATTGTGCTGATTTTAACTGTGCTACCTGGTCCTTCCCGGAGCACAAATTTCGATAGTGAGCTAATCTTACGTCGATTTTCCTCGTCATATCATTTCTCCTTGAACAACAAGCTTGATTTCGAGTTTGTGTCATACCCATGGTTTCAATAACTTTTCGCTTCATCATTCTGTTGACTTGATGTCATCGCCGATCGGTTACATCTTCTTGAAACCTCTCGACAAATGTGTCGTGATCATCATCAGCATTCTGAGGTCCTCCAACATATCTATCGAATTCTTGATGAGAAATACCATCCTTTGCCCTCAATGATTTGGGTTATCATCGACAACATGATTGCATTCCCTCCAACAACAAAAAACTTGTTCTTGTTTTGTGTTGTACCTTGAGTTCCTTGCTATCCAACTTATGTTGTGTTCTACCGAGGAGTGTTACCATCTTTTATGTCAAGAATGTCGTGAGAATTTCACCACCTCTTAAGAATTCTTGATACAAGTGATCCTTCTTGCCATATCCGTTCATTCTTTGGTCCCCGTGTTGTCTCTAACCGGAGAACCAATAATTGAACTATGATGTGCGACTTAAAACCTTCTAGCAACCCTATTGCTTTGAAGTTAATTGTCGATATTTCATTCTTAGACTATTTGTTATCGAATCATCATTCTAACATTGATCGTACTACCTAATCCCATGTTTCGGGTGCACTTTTCAGCCAATGTTTAATTATGTATGTTTTCCTCGAGCATACATCATTATATCATTTGATCCGACAAATGTTATCTCCTTGTTCACATAACTGTGGAGATCCACCTTTTTGGAAACCTCGATGAATTGCTACTGAGTCCATCAGCTACCCCCTCATCCTCTCCTTGGTTTAAATGATGAACGCTTGTTTCGGAACTCACTTCCATAGTACATTTCCCAAGAATCTTACAATGTCGTCTCGTCAATTTGTTTTGCACCTTTTCTTCTCAGGCATCCTGAGTCTGAGGTATCCTAACACTGATCAGATCTGAAACTCGGTCAGATATGATGGTTGGAACATATTTCCAAGATTTATACCATTTTTCTTTATATGACCCGGTAAGGTGATGTCATGCCTAGCACACCTGGCCGGAGGACCTATTGTTATAGTTCCCTTTTAGCAATGTTATCCATTCTTCCATCAGGAAACTGTAAGACTTATTCTACAAGTTGTTCCTGATGAATCCTTCGTGTATCCAAAGTACGACTTTTGCTTGAAGACCATGTCAATGCTATCTCGAAGCATGTCTATGGTACTCCGTTATTCAACAAGAACATTTGAAGCACAATGCTAAATTTTCCTTATCAATTATCCAAACACCTTTGTATGGGTAATGTCATGAAATTTCTCTCCTCTTACCTAAAGGGTTTTCTATGTTATATCCTGTCATGGATATGATGCCCTGCTTGTCCTTGGGAAGGGTATACCCCTGAAATATGTGTTTAAACACATTTTCCTTTCCATGGTTCTGTTTAATCTGATAATCATATTTTCCTTTCCATTGGTAGGTTTAACGTTTCTTGTGATCTATATGATCTAAGCAGTAATATTCTCCTGCTTATGTAAACACCTCGGTGTACAACTCTATCAGTAAGACCCTGTTACTATTGTTGATGACATTCCGGTAGCCACCGATGGACGAGAACTTTGCCTATTGGTCCGTCTCATTCAACGAGCAGGAAAATGGTTCTCTTGGTCGCTCGCCCTTGGTACCGACCTTGTTGCCGACATAATCGATAGGCTACCCTCTGACATGCCTTGCTTGCATGATCACGCAATACGTCTCCACCCTTCCAACTTTTAACCCACATGGTGGGCCCATAACCCACAGTTCCATAGGATCGAAACCTGACTCTCCTGTACAACCCTGTTTTTAAAGTTATTCCTCATGCTTGGCTTCGTATGTAATTCATGAGCCACCTTCCATGTGATCATCAATTCTGGTATTAAACACAATACCTATTCCTGCTGCCTTGAACCCCTTTCACACATTTTTTCAGGCAACGACGATTGTCTATCCTCTTCAAACTTCTTATGGTACCTTCTTACTTTGCTCTCGATGTGTTCCATTTGTTAAACTCGAGAGATACTCTTATGATCATTCTTGGGATACCTCCCCAGATGATATTCCCTTATAACATTCAATTGTTGTAAAGCTGCCCCTTACCTATTCGTTAGTACGATGGAGTTCCTGAAGAAAGGACGACAACTTCATCATGATGACCTGAAGCAGAGAAATGAAGGCATCAACGCAGTGGATCTACCTCTTCGAGAAGAGCAACCAAGACCGAGAAGAATCATTAGAATTTCGTAACCTAGTCTTTCCCCTTTACTCCGCCTCTTAAATCTCGGGATGAGATTTCTTGTAGTGGAGGAGAATTGTGACGCCCGGATAATCAAGCTACAGTAAACCCCTGCTAATGGTG
Organism: Triticum aestivum; assembly: GCF_018294505.1. Taxonomy (NCBI): domain Eukaryota; kingdom Viridiplantae; phylum Streptophyta; class Magnoliopsida; order Poales; family Poaceae; genus Triticum; species Triticum aestivum. The sequence continues at coordinate 219,491,038 of NC_057802.1, forward strand.
TCACATCACCACGATCACTATTGCTAATCTCGCGTTAGTTCAAAACCGATCCAAATTCAAATTTGAAAAATCAAGTCAAACATTAAAAGTTTGGAAACACTAAAACTGAAATGTTCAAAATGGGACAAGTAAATCCTAAGTAATAATGGTGGAGAACCACATTTTTATAAAAATTTAGTTGCACTTAAATAGTTAAAACAACTGATAAAACAATTAAATAATTGCCTTTTGTAATTCATTAAATATTAAACCATTCATTTAGTTGCCCAAAAGTTAATGGGGCAGTGGCATAATTAATAGTACTAATATATGAACTATTTTTATCTTTTATAAAACTAAAAATAAATTAGAAACTAAAAGAAAACATTACAAAAAAAGAGACCAAAAACAAAAGAAGGACCTCCCTGGCCAACTGGGCTAAACGGCCCCAGCCGACCAGCCCACTGGCTCGGCCGGCCCATCCCCACTGGCTCGGCCGGCCCATCCCCACTCCCTTATCCCCTGAGGCGACCCAAACCCTAACCCACCGACACCCCCACTCTACCCAGTTCGCCTCTCCCTCTTCCCCCCCACGTCTCGATCCCATCTGGATCGAAGAGGGGCTCGACCTTGACGCTGCCCTAGATCGCCGTCAATATCGTCGCCGCCTGGAGGACCGCCGTCGCCCGGAGCCGTCAACCATCGCCGTCTCGCTCCACCAAGCCTCCCCCGAGCCCGCGTTTGCACATCTGCAGGGCCCGGTGAGCCCCTCAGATCCACCTCACCCGCGACTCTCCGCTGCTGCAACCTCCGTCCTGCGTGCTAGCCCCGCCGGCCGCGCGCAACGCTTGCGCGCGCCGCACTGCCCATGGCCACACCCTCCCCTCTCTCCCCTGCTCACCGTGTCGCACGCCCGACGCTCACGCCGCCAGCTGCCGCCCCTGCCTCGCTTCTCGCTCCGCTCCGGCACCGCACTCGCTTCGCCCGCCAGCTCCTCGCCAGCGCCTCCGACCGCGCCCGCCGTTCCCCGCACGCGCCCACAGCCCCTCCTTGCACGCCTCCACGCTCGCAATGGCCGCCACTCCCCGCGCGCGCTGCCTGCAGCCGCTCGCTGGCCTGCCCGCCCGCTGGCGCCCGTTGCTGCGCCGCCTTGCTCCGGCCCGCCGCCGTGGCCGGCGCTCCTCCCCTGGTGGCCTCGGGTGTGCGGGCACCCCTGCGCCCGATGCCCGTAACCCGTTTGCCCGCTAAGGACCCCCTTGCCTATGACACACGGGGCCCACCCGCAGAACGAGTTTATAAAAAAGGATTAAAAATAATAAATAAATAAAAATAAATTTAATTAATTAAGTTAAATAATCCTAATTAATTAATCTAATTAACTAGTTAGTTTAATTTAACAGTCATTAGATTAGCTAAATCCTAATTAACCTAAGCTGAGGTGGGTCCCACTCGTCGGTTTGACCGAGTCAACACCTCTGTTGACTGCTGACGTCATACTGGCGTCATGATGACGTCAGCTTGTACTATTTTGGATAATGTTGAATTAAATTATTTAAATAAATTCTAAAAATGATTTAAAACTTTAAAAATTAAAGGAAAATAAACCGTAGCTCGGATCAAAATACTTTGTACATGAAAGTTGCTCAGAACGACGAGACGAATGCGAATACGCAGCCCGTTCGCCCACCACACATCCCTAGCATAGCAAACCTGCAACATTTCACCTCTAGTTCATCTGTCTGAAAATGCGAAACACTGGGGATACTTTCCCGGATGTTTTCCCCCTTCGCCGGTATCTCCTCCTACCACGTTAGGGCACACCTAACACCGCTGTTTGCTTTGTTATGCATCTGTTTGCATTGTATTCATTGTTTCTTCCCCCTCTTCTCTCCGGTAGACTACGAGACCGACGCCGCTGCTGGTGCCCCGACCGACTACGTTATTGACGACCCCTACTTGCCAGAGCAACCAGGCAAGCCCCCCCTTGATCACCAGATATCGCCTATTCTTCTCTATACTGCTTGGATTAGAGTAGTGTAGCATGTTACTGCTTTCCGTTAATCCTATCCCGATGCATAGCCTGTCCTTGCTACTACTGTTGTTACCTTTACCTGCAATCCTACATGCTTAGTATAGGATGCTAGTATTCCATCAGTGCCCTACCGTCTGCCATGCTATACTATCGGGCCGTGATCACTCGGGAGGTGATCACGGGTATATACTATATACTTTATACATGATACATGTGGTGACTAAAGTCGGGTCGGCTCGTGGAGCACCCGCGAGTGATTCACGGATTGGGGGCTGAAAGGACCTTTGTCCCGACGGCCCTCTGTGTGGATCTTTGTGGCAGAGCGACAGGGCAGGTTGAGACTACCTAGGTGAGAGGGGCCATGGTCGGCGTTCGCGGTTACTTCAAAATAACACGCTTAACGAGTTCTTGGTATTTGATCTGAGTCTGGCCATTTGGTCTATACGCACTAACCAACTACGTGGGAAAGATATGGGCACTCGACGTCGTGGTATCTGCTGAAGCCTTCATGACGTCAGCGACTGAGCGGCGCGCGTCGGATTGGACTGGAACGCCTGCTAGTCTAGGTCTGCTTCCGGCCGCCCACGCAACATGTAGGTGTGCAATGGGCGATGGGCCCAGACCCCTGCGCCATAGTATTTAGATCGGCGTGCTGACCTCTCTGTTGTGCCCAGGTAGGGCTGCGACGTGTTGATCTTCCGAGGCCGGGCATGACCCAGGAAAGTGTGTCCGGCCAAATGGGATCGAGCGTGTTGGGTAATGTGGTGCACCCCTGCAGGGAAGTTTATCTATTCGAATAGCCGTGTCCCTCGGTAAAAGGACGACCTGGAGTTGTATCTCGACCTTATGACAACTAGAACCGGATACTTAATAAAACACACCCTTCCAAGTGCCAGATACAACGCGGTGATCGCTCTCTCACAGGTCGACGAGGAGAGGATCGCCGGGTAGGATTATGCTATGCGATGCTACTTGGTGAACTTACCATCTACTCTCTTCTACATGCTGCAAGATGGAGGTTGCCAGAAGCGTAGTCTTCGATAGGATCAGCTATCGCCCTCTTATTCTAGCATTTTGCAGTTCAGTCCATCGATATTGCCCCTTTACATAGATACCCATGCATATGTAGTGTAGATCCTTGCTTGCGAGTACTTTGGATGAGTACTCACGGTTGCTTTTCTCCCTCTTTTCCCCCTTTCCTTTCTACCTGGTTGTCGCAACCAGATGCTGGAGCCCAGGAGCCAGACGCCACCGTCGACGACGATTCCTACTACACCGGAGGTGCCTACTACTACGAGCAGGCCACTGACGATGACCAGGAGTAGTTTAGGAGGATCCCAGGCAGGAGGCATGCGCCTCTTTTGATATGTATCCCAGTTTGTGCTAGCCTTCTTAAGGGAAACTTGTTTAACTTATGTCTGTACTCAGATATTGTTGCTTCCGCTGACTCGTCTATGATCGAGCACTTGTATTTGAGCCCTCGAGGCCCTTGGCTTGTATTATGATGCTTGTATGACTTATTTTATTTTTAGAGTTCTGTTGTGATATCTTCCCGTGAGTCCCTGATCTTGATCGTACACGTTTGCGTGTATGATTAGTGTACGATTGAATCGGGGGCATCACAATACTCCCCGATACGACACATAGATTCATCAAAATAAGCAAACAACACAATGAAAACATAATCTGTCAAAAACAAAATAGTCTGTAGTAATCTGGACTTTAGCCAAACTTCTGTAACTCCAAAAATTCTGGAAAATTAGGACAACGTAGGCAGTATATCAAGCTTCTGTAAAAATTCAGATCAAGAACACATTTTGTGCATTTACAAAATTCCAGAATTGAGCACAAAAGTTTCTTTTTTTCACAGAATCAAATCAACTATCACCCAAATCATCCCAAAGATCTTACTTGGCAAAAACACTAATTAAAACACTAAAACACAATGATAACAGAATTATAATTGCATATTTATTGAAAAACAGAAGCAAACACATAAAAAATTAATTGGGTTGCCTCCCAACAAGCGCTATTGTTTTATGCCCCTAGCTAGGCATAATGCATAGATCTAGGTATTGTCATCTTTGATATTCAATCAATAAGTAGCCCTCATGATATACTCATATGGTAACTTAATTTTCTTTCTTGGAAAGTGTTCCATGACCTTCCTTAATGGAAATTGAAATCCAATGTTTCCTTCTTCCATATCAATAATTGCACCAATCGTTCCAAGGAAAGGTCTACCAAGAATATATGGCATGTAGGATTTCAATCTATATCAAGCACAATAAAATCTATAGACACATAATTCCTATAAGCACATCATTAATTCTTCCCATAGTTTTCTTAATAGTGGAATCCGCTAAGTGCAAATTTATGGAACAATCATCAACTTTATGGAAACCTAGCACATGACATAAAGTTTTAGGAATAGTGGAAATGCTAGCACCCAAATCACACAAAGCATTGCACTCATAATCTTTAATCTTCATCTTAATAGTAGGTTCCCACTCATCATAAAGCTTTCTACGGATTGAAACTTCCAATATAAGTTTTTCTTCAAAAGATTTCATCATAGCATCAACGATATGTTTAGTAAAAACTTTATTTTGACTATAAGCATGAGGTGAATTAAGCATGGATTGCAACAAGGAAATACAGTAAATCAAAGAACAATTATCATAATTAAAGTCCTTGAAATCCAAAAGAGTGGGCTCATCACTAGTTAAAGTTTTAACCTCGCCAATCCCACTTTTATCAATTTTTTCATTAAGATCTTCACCCTCCAAATTATTGGGCGCCTTCTAGCTAAAGTAGACTCATCTCCAAGCCCTTCTTTATCAAGTTTTGTATTAGCAAACAAATATTCAATAGGAGTCACACCAATCACTTTAAGATTTTCATCATGATTATCATGAAAAATGGAAGAACATTCTTTTTCGAACCATTCTCTCTTAGCACGCATCCTAGCGGTTCTCTCCCTACTTTCATTAATAGAAATTTGGATAGCTTTCATAGAATCACTAATATCAAGCTTGGGTGGCATATATGTAATTTTAAAAGAATCAATTTCATGATAAATTCTATCAATGTTCCTAGCCAAATCATCAACCTTAAGCAATTTTTCTTCTACCACAGCATTGAAAATCTTTTGGGAGTGTATAAAATCATTAATATTACTCTCAAGATCAGAGGGTATCTTATTATAATTTCCATAAGAATTGTTGTAGGAATTACTAGGAAACTGCCTAGGATTAAAATTATCTCTATATGCGTTATTACCAAAATTCTTCCTACCAACAAAATTCACATCCATAGATTCATTATTGGTCTCAATCAAAGTGGAAAAAGGCATATCATTAGGATCAATAGGAGCACTCTTGCAATCAATCAATTTCATAAATTTCATCCATCTTTCCACTCAAAGTATTAATTTCTTCAATAGCATGCACTTTTTGACTAGTAGAAGATCTTTCGGTATGCCATTGAGAGTAATTTTCCATAATATTATCTAGGAGTTTAGTAGGTTTTCCTAATGTGATTTCCATGTAAGTACCACCCGCGGCAGAATCTAAAAGACTTCTAGATGCAAAATTAAATCTAGCATAAAAAAATTGTATGATCATAATCTTAAACCCAGGATTGTGCAACATGTTCATGATCCAGTTGCTTAAAATTCATTATATCGTTCCTAAGGGAGACGATCTTAGCTGGAGGGAAATACTTGGAAATAAAAGCATTCTTACACTTATTCCATGAATTGATACTATTTTTAGGCAACGACTAAAACCAAGTTTTAGCACGATCTCGTAGTGAGAACTGAAATAGCTTCAATTTAAGAATATCATCATCCACAACGTTCTTCTTTTACATATCACACAATTCAATGGAAGTAATTAGATGGGATGCAACATCTTCATTAGGTCTACCAGAAAATTGTTCTCTCATAACAAGATTCAACAAAGCGGCATTAATTTCATAAGATTCCACACTTGTGGCGGGAGCAATCGGAGTACTAGTAAAATCATTATTATTAGTGTTGGAAAAATCACACAACTTAGTATTTTCTTGAGACATAGTGACAAAGCAAGCAATCTAGCACACAAGCAAACAAAAAGACGAACGAAAAAAGGTGAATAAAAAGGCAAATATTTTTGTGTTCTTTTAAACGTTTTAGAAGTGAGGGAGAGGAAAACGAGAGGCAAATGGCGAATAATGTAATGCAAGAGATGAGAGTTTATGATATGTATTTGGTAGGCCTGATGTAGAACCTCCCCGGCAACGGCGCCAGAAATTCTTCCTGCTACTTCTTGAGCTTGCGTTGGTTTTTCCCTTGAAGAGGAAAGGGTGATGCACCAAAGTAGAGATAAGTATTTCCCTCGGTTAAGAACCAAGGGATCAATCCATTAGGAGGAACACACAAGTCTGCAAAGATAGCACCTGCACAAACAAACAAATACTTGCACCGAACGCGATAAAGGGGTTGTCAATCCCATCATGGTTACTTGCAAGGATGAGATCTAATAGTGATAGGTACAAAAGATAAATAAAATTGCAAAATAAAGTAAAGGTAAATAAATTGCAACAAGGTATTTTTGTGTTTTTGGTTTTATAGATCTGCAATTATTATGATAAAAATAGACCCGGGGGCCATAGTTTTCACTAGAGGCTTCTCTCTTGAAAGAACACATATGGTGGGTAAACAAATTACTGTTGAGTAGTTGATAGAAAAGCGAAGTTATTACGATATCTAAGGCAATGATCATGAATATAGGCATCATGTCCGTGACAAGTAGACCGACTCCTGCCTGCATCTACTACTATTACCCCACACATAGACCGCTATCCAGCATGCATCTAGTGTACTAAGTTAACAAGAAAGGAGCAACGCCTTAAGCACACTGGTACAATGAGGTACTATACAAACGGTTTTTAACCCCTTTCCGCGATGGCGTTCTGAACCGTTGCCTGGTGAGTGAGTGCGATAGGGGGGGTCCTTCCTACATGACCCAGAAACCATCGGGGATATGCCCTCCTGGCACACACGCTTGGCAAAATGAGGTCATGTGCGACCGGCGAGCGATCAAATACGATTATACGTATAGTAGTGCTAAAAAAATACAATTATACAGGCAAAATTGTTTCTGGTCGTAAGTACATCTGACATAGTCAGTTCCCGCTAAACGTTTCCTTTCGTATGAACATTCCACACACTCAATCGAAGGAATACATTTCCGTTAGTATTTACATCCCACACATTTAATCCAAGAAGAACGTTTCCGTTCGTATATACATCCCGCACTGTCGCTCCAAGGAAATCGTTTCCATTCACAGGAACATCACACACAATTTTCCCCATTAAATCATTTGTGATAGCATTGCCATTGCACACGATATTAACAATTTTATGGTTTGCATTGTTGAATGCATCACACATGGTCCGTAGAAGAAATTGTGTGCCAAAGGCTGTCCATCACACACACTTTTTATGTGGTAATCGTTTTTGCAAGGTGGCCTAACGCAAACAGTTTTCAAGAGGATGTCGTGTGTGATTGTTCATTCATCCAACACGGTTTATTACTAGAAACTGTGTGCGTTGCCTGAGGTCATCGCCCACGGTGTTCTGTCAATAACCGTTTGCAATAGAAAAACAAAATTAGCAGGTTAATTGGCTATTAGCAAGCTAATTTCCCTATTATTAAAAATCCAGTTATTAGTCTAATTGATATTTCATATTAAGCACACAATATATTTCATTTCCATATCAAGGAAGCAAGATTTCATAATTGAAATACATTAGAGTACAACATCATATAGCTTTAGCACTCAGCTACCCCATTAGACAACTGCACCAGCACCAAGTTTCACATCCAACATCTAGAACCTTTCAGAATTAGCATCATAGATGGTACATAGACAGATACATCTCATCTGGAAAACTGCTGAAGCGGAAGGCGAATATTGAGCCTTCAATGATGTTGAAGGTCTTTGCTACTCTACGACAGTGCCTGTGAATGATTGACCGTCCATCCTTCATCCTCTTCAGGAACACTCACTACTACAGGATACTGCTAACGCGACACTACGATCAGAGACCCTTTGCCGAAACTGTGTGCGATGCATTAATCGCAAATGGTTGTGTAAAAAACCATCAAAAAGGTGCAAAACGTTTGCGTTGGCCGAGCCATCAAACACGGTTCAGATTCCAGTTGCGTGTGCGATGCAGGGCACACGGTTAATCCATTAAACTGTTTGCGATGAGGCAGAACAACAGAAACGGGCAGCCATATTAATGTGTGTGCGATGCAGGGCACACGGTTAATCCATTCGAACTGTTTGCAATGAGGTAGAACAACAGAAACGGGTAGCCATATCAATGTGTGTGCGATATACAGCACACGGTTGACTCAGGCGAACTGTTTTCAATTAGGGAACACAACAGAAATGGTTCAACTTAACAAGATGTGTGTGATATGCGTCATACAGCTCACATGGATGAACTATTTGCGATGAGCCAAAAGAACAAAAACGAGTCATGTAAACAAGATTTGTGTGATACGTGGCAAACAGGCGACTCGGATGAACTGTTTGCGATGAGAAATTACAACACAGACGGTTAATACAGTTAGTTCGTGTGTGATTCTGTGTTTACAAAAAACATTGAAAAATGCAAACTAGTTGCTTGCGGTGGCTAGGAGTATCGCACATGATGCGTCTGCGTGTACTCGTGTGCGATGATTAGTATGTTACACATACGTTTCTTTATGTTAACTTGTGTGTGAATTTGCAATATGGACAGTTAATATGCAAATGCCTTCTGGACATCGGGCACACACTTAAACTCAATGAACTGTGTACGATACTAATACTTTCCATGAAAATTTATGAACTTGGGTAACAACATTTGAGTAACATATATATAGTGGTTACACTATTCGACAAATGGAGGATCTTCGTAACATGGTTTTGACAACCATATGGTCCATATCTACATACTTAACATAGTAACAACTATCACATTTTAAGAGGCTAAGGACCAACGACCATATAGTCCATATCTACATACTTAACATATATAGTAATTAACAGCTAACACATTTTAAGAGGCTGAGCGCCAACAATCACAACTATCCGCTGGAAGCAGCTTGATCACGGCGACTCGGCATCTCGTCAATGAAAAGGAAGAGCCCTCCTGTGCCTTGGTAGAGCATGAGTAGAATAGTGTCTCCAATTTTCCAATATGGATGCATTGCCACGAGAAGCGAGAACTTGTTAATTTGAATGTTTCCATTTCTGCGGGAAATGCAGTACCTTGCAATCACTTTGTGTCGGGGGAAACGACACCTATGGGATCACGGGGAATCCCTACTACGGTTGACATGGCGCGGGGCTGTGCAAAGAGCAGGTTTGGGAGATCAACACGGGGGAATTTTATCCAGGTTCGGGCCCAAGCGATGCGTAATACCATACTCCTACCGGTTTGTATTTATCGAGTGTTCCTTGGCTAGCTACAAAGCGTGCAGGGTCCAAAAAGTCGGAATCCTTCCTCAGTACGCCTCGGGCCTCCTTTTATAGTCAAAGGGGTCGCCACAGTGGCACACATGAGGTGAAAAGTATGTACAGTGCACAAGCTTATCGCGTGATATCATTGGACAAAATGCATTTAATGCGCTACTTAGGTGTCCTCTTGCTTTATCTGGGATGGCAAGGAAGTTCGTCCCGTCCATCGCCGCTTCGCCTCGCTCCGACGCGCGTCCAGGCTGACGAGGCGTGTAGCGCCATGCTGGCTGGCTGACTGCTGAGCTAGTGTGGTGGCAGAGTCTTGACGAAGATCTGCATGCCACCACGCAGGTGCTTGCTGAGTTGGTCTGGAAGCTGCACAACGCCACGCAGGTGCCTGCCTTTTTGGCGGGCTGGCTCCAGTGTTGGAACGGCGATGGAGCCTTACCAGGTGTGGGGCTGGCTATGGCCCCGCGGATGTCCCAGGCAAGGGTCTTGCCAGGGCCCCGGCAAGGGTCTTGCCAGGGTCTCGCAGGTGTCCCCGGCAAGGATCTTGCCGGGGGTCTTGTGAACGTCCCCAGCAAGGATCGTGCCGGGGGTTTCCGTCTTCTGGTTCCCATCTAGCCTTGTATGTTCTTGGTCCTCACAAAGATCTACATGCCACCATGCAGGCGCCTCCCGATCCTTGGTTCCAATGTCGTTGATGGTATTGGAACTCTTAGGCTCAAGGGTTTCGGCCTCACGGGTGTTGGGCAAGTTGCCCCGGCAAGGCTCTCGCCAGGGCTACGTAAGCTGCCCCGGCAAGGCTCTTGCCGGGGAAAGCCCACCTTGTCCCGTTGCTCCTCGCGCCTCTGGCTTGGCCCTGCTCTGGTTGTCATGTGTCTTCGCTTCCTCTGCCCTGCCAAGCGCGGCCGCAGGTGTGGCTACAACTGCCCGCGCAGAAGTAAAGGGGTACAGAAGGCCCCTACTTTTGTACACCGACAGGAGCCCCCGGGCCTGGGCTAGACATAAGCGTAGAGCGTTGTTGGGACATGCCCAGAACGGTGCGCGGGCATGTGTGGCAGAGCCTTATCCGCAGTTATTCCTTCGCCAGTTGCGCTTACCCATGAGCCACGTTGAATGCGTGACGTGGGGGTTGTGTGTGTGATGACCGCAACATGCTTGCGTCATCCCGCCGTGAACAGTAAAGAGGCGGCCCACGTCTTCCCCAAAAAAAAGGAAAACTGCAGGCTCGCTGTTCATTTACTCTCCCCGCATTGGAACCGTCGTTCCACGTTTCCCAGTACGCCTGCCCCTTTCGCCACATACACCGCATGCATGGCATGGGGTAGGTGACAGACGCACGGGATATGGGAAGGCGCGCTATGGCTGCTACTTATGCGCCTTTGATTGGGCGGGGAGGGCAGTCGATGACCTCGCTCGTCTCCAACTTAATGAGCCGGATTTGAACGGGCTCTTCAGAGGCGTAGAGCCGGTCTTTAGCCTTCCCTGCTTGGCTATAAAAAGGGGACTCAGGAGGAGGAGGAGAGGCAGCTTCTTGCGTCTCCTCCTCGTCTCCATTCTCCATCCACTGCCATGGCGAGACGGCGTGGCCGCGGCCGCTATTATGCGGAGACGACCAGGTCCTCCTCCCGCTAGAGAGCTGCGGTGGTCAAGGAAGAGCCAGCTGCCCAAGGCGAAGGCCATGCACGAGGTGGAGGTGCCGGACGGGGACGCGGTTGGCTAGGCGGTCGAGGCAGAGACGGGCGCGGAAGGGGGACACCCGCGTCATCGCCATCTCCGTCTGCATCTCCGCCACCGTCTCCTCCTGCTTCGTCGAGCGGCCATGTTGGGGACACGGCGCTGGAGTTTAGCCTGCAGCTGCCCGAGCCGCCGTGTAGTCGCCTTTGCCTTCCCGAGGCGTTCGTGAGGGTGCTAGGGATTGAGCAGCCACCGAAGTTGAGGCTTCACATGAAGGGGTGTTGTAACGGCGACATGTGCATGAACACAAGGTTCCCCGCCCCTAATGTGAAGCTCCTTCGTCGGGGTTGGAAAACCTTCGCACGCACCCACTGCTTGATGAAGGGGCACGTTCTCCTCTTCAAGTTAGTGGAGAGCGACCTTCTCTCCGTCAAGGTCTTCGGGCGCTCGGGACACAGGTTAGGGTGCTGTGCGGAGAGCTCGACAGACGATGATAGATCCTCCTCGAGCAACGGCGGCGAGGAGGGGACCAGTGGGGAGGACGACGAGGACCGGTCCGACTAGACGTTGGACACCCCGTCCCTAGGCGACGCCAGCAGCAGCACCATCTGCACCTGGCCTTCTCCTCGGTAGAACGGTCTGCCAGGGCGGGGTAGTTCTTGGCGGCAACTCCTCGAGCCAGCTCCTTGAACTTCTTGGGGCCGCTGCTTCTGGTGGCTGGCGCTGGAAGGCTAAAGAAGACGAAAAAGGCGGGTGGCGGGCCGTCAACTCGGAGTACGATGGCACCGACGCCTTCGTTGCGTATTGCAGGCCCGCTGCCTCATCTTTCGGCTTCTTCCCTGACACAGTCATCACCAGCCTTCTCTTGGTGTCTTCTGCTGCTCGTACCTCGCCTAGGCACTCCTTTTGCCCTCCTACTTATCCTGATCCACTTCTTGAGGAGAGGGACAAGAAAGGGATTACGGGCATCTTATCTTTTTTTAGTTTTTAAGCCCGCGGGCACTTGGCAGATTTAAACCTTGTAATCCCCTTGCTCAAGCTTACATTCCCGTACAAATTATACTTGTTAACAACATATTAATGAAGAAAAGGGGTGTTTGTCAGGTTCTTTTGTGCGCGAGCGAGGCCAACACCAAGGAGTGAATCCTTGTTATCTTAAGATAAACATCGTCACCCAGCAACATACCTTGCCGTCCTCCTGCACTATAGCTCGACTACACTCACGCCCTTGGCAGAGGTAGGGGCAAAGTAGGATTAGGCCCTTTGGTTGTTCCCTTTCCATCGCACTACAACCAAGTTCTAGCCCAAAGAAAGGTTCTTGGACACAGGAAAGAGGGAGCACGGTTGTATAAGAGTGAGCGAAGCTTCGTACGTTCAAGTTCCATACGGAAGTGTACAGTGGGGGACGAAAGACTTATCTGATTCTGCAGCCCCCGGCAACCTTGGCTTGGCGTGGTCGGATCTCTGGATCTGCAGCCCCTGGCAACCTTGGCTTGCCAGGGTTGGGGAATCGGCATGTTTCCTTTCCTGCAAACAGCTCAGCAGAAATGCCCGCGCATCCTGCGAACGAAAAGAAAGGACGGGAAGGAACAGAGAAATGCACACTCAACCTCTATGCTAGGGGTTAGTCGCCGCTAAGCACTATCGATCCTAACAAAGAGAGAGACCCAACCTAGCATGCTTGTTAAAACTTAGGGCGCCAACGCTTCATTTATTTATGCTCAGGGTCTGCTCCTGGCTTTGTACAAAGGGTTACATGCCTTGCCGGCATGGCTAGTACAAAATGGGGATCGCTAGGGCTCCCGGCAACCGCGCCTTAGGGGTAAAACTTGCGAAGATGTTCGATATTCCAGGAATTGCTCACCGGAATGCCATCTTCGGTCTCCAGGCAGACCGCGCCGGGCCTGGTTACACGTATTACCCGATAAGGGCCTTCCCACTTCGGCGTCAACTTGTTTGAATTCTTGATGGATTGGATCCACCGAAGAACAAGGACAGCTTCCTCAATGCTTCGGGCGTGAACCTTGCGGCTATGATAGCGGCGCAAGGCTTGCTGGTAGCGAGCGGCTCGCACAACAGCCCGAAGACGATCTTCCTCAAGGAGCATCGCATCCTCTTGGCGCAACTGCTCTTGCTCAAGCTCATCATAAGCGAGCACTCGAGGTGACCCGTATATGAGTTCCGTCGGGAGAACTGCTTCTGCCCCGTATACCAAGGAAAAGGGCGTCTTGCCAGTGGCTCGATTTGTCGTCGTTCTGATCGACCAAAGAACCGTTGGCAACTCATCAATCCAGCGCCCTTTGCACTTGCGGAGCTTGTCGAAAGTTCTGGTCTTGAGGCCCCGCAGCACTTCTGCATTCGCCCTCTCAGCTTGGCCGTTACTTCTGGGATGAGCAACAGAAGCAAAACAGACCTTGCTGCCGAGGTCTTGAATGTACTGCATGAAGGTGCGGCTTGTGAACTGCTTGCCGTTGTCGGTGATGACCCTATTGGGCACACCAAAACGGCAGACTAGCCCCTTGAAGAACTTGATGGCTGACTATGCCGTCACCTTTCTCACCGGCTCCACATCCGGCCACTTTGTGAACTTGTCGATTGCAACGTACAAGTACTCAAAGCCCCCGATAGCACGGGGAAAAGGGCCCAGTATATCGAGCCCCCAGACCGAAAATGGTGAGGAAAGAGGGATGGGCTGAAGAGCTTGAGCCGGTTGATGGAGCTTCTTTGAATGGAACTGGCACACTTCACACTTGGTTACTAGTGGAGTCGCATCCTCGAGAGCGGTGGGCCAGAAGAAACCTTGCCGGAATGTCTTGCCGGCAAGGGCTCTTGACCCTATGTGGGAGCCACACATGCCTCCATATATCTCTCCCAACAGCCTCAGTCCGTCTTCCCGAGGAATGCACTTCAACTTCACGCCGTTCAATCTCCTTCTGTATAGGGCATCATCCACAAACTGGTACATGCTGGACTGACGGGCTACATTCTCTACTTCTTCCTGCTCCTCGGGGAGCTCTCCTGTTTGGAGGAAACGGACGGTGGGCTGCGCCCATGACGGAGCCTGGGGCTCGATGGCAAGGACTAAAGGCACATCTTTGGCCGTAAGGGCAGCTGCCTCTACGGCCAGGGCTTGAGGCCCTGCCGGGGGTTGCTACTCTCCGGCAAGCTTGGGACACCCGGCAATGTCCTTGCCGGCGGCTCCTGGGAGCTCAGCGGGAAAGTACTTGCCGGGGCCCGCCTTCCTTCATTTGCTCTGTCATGCTGATGGTTCAATGGATGGCTGAGTTAATTGAAGCACAAAGGTACCTGGTTCCACAGGCAACTTGAGGGCAGCGCCTTTTGACAGGTCGTCAGCAAGGTCGTTCTCCGCTCGGGGAACATTCTCTGCTTGCAATCCGTCAAAGCGCTCTTCCAACTTCCTCACTTCATCCACATAGGCCTCCATCAACAGGCTCTGGTAATCCTTGTTCACTTGCTTAACGACGAGCTGTGAATCACCTCTGATGTTGAGCTTCCTGATTTCGAGGTCTACCGCGATCCTAAGACCGGCCAGCAATCCCTCGTACTCCGCCGTGTTGTTCGTCAAATTTTCCTGGGAAAAGTGCATCTGGACTACGTAATTGAGGTGCTCTCTAGTGGGAGCGACGAGTAGTACACCGGCACCAGCACCTTGGAGTGAGAAAGCTCCATCAAAGTACATAATCCATGCACTGCTCGTCTCCTTGCCGGGAAGGGTGGTCTCTTGAATCTCCTCGTCGGGCATTGTAATCCATTCTGCTATGAACTCTACCAAGGCTCGGGTCTTGATTGTCGAAGTACTTTCAAACTTGAGGCCAAAGCTTGAAAGTTACAAGGCCCACTCCACAATCCTCCCGGTTGCATCCGAGTTGTGCAGGATTCGTTGCAACAGGAGGCGGGTGACGACAGTGATCTCATGTGCCTGGAAATAGTGGCGCGGCTTCCTCGAGGCCATGAGGAGGCCAAAAAGTAGCTTCTGCATACCAGAATATCTTGATCTAGCCCCCTGCAGGAGGGAACTGACAAAATAAACCTGGTGCTGCACCACCTTCTTCTTCTGTTCCACTTCGCCCATCTGCGCAGACTCTGCCTTGCTGGGGCCGGGCCTTGCCCGGAAGGACTCCGGCCCACCATCCGACGGCTTCGCTGTTACTGCTGCTTCTTCCTCAAGTTCCCTCTGCGCCACCAGCGCAGCACTAACCACTTGATTCGTTGCTGTTAAGTATAGCAGCAACGGCTCTTGTTGTTTAGGTGCGACTAGTATTGGCGTGGAGGAGAGGTACCTCTTCAAATCTTGTAGTGATGCCTCTGTCTTCGGAGTCCACTTTACTGGACCCACCTTTTTCAAAACTTTGAAAAAGGGGAGGCCGCACTCAGCAGATTTGGAGATGAACCTACTCAAGGTAGCAATGCAGCCAGCGAGCCTATGGACGTCTTTGACCCATTTCGGCGCCTCAATCTGCTCAATTGCCTTGGTCTTGTCGGGATTTGCTTCGGTTCCGCGTTGAGACACAAAGAACCCAAGAAGTTTGCTGGAGGGGACACCGAACACGCACTTTTCTGGGTTGAGCTTGAGGTGGATCTTGTGCAGGTTTGCAAATGTTTCTTCTAGATCTTGCACGAGCGTGGCCCTGTCCTTGGTTTTGACCACTATGTCGTCCATATAAGCTTCCATATTTCTATGTAGCTGGGGCTCAAAACCAATTTGGACCGCTCAGGCAAACGTCGAACGAGTGCTCTTCAACCCGAAAGGCATTCGTACAAAACAGTACGTACCACATGGGGTGATGAACGCGGTCTTTTCTTCGTCTTCCTTCACCATGAAGATCTGGTGGTATCCAGAATAGGCGTCGAGGAATGACAGCAGGTCACACCCGATAGTGGAGTCCACAATATGGTCGATGTGTGCCAGAGGGAAAGGATCCTTTGGACATGCTTTATTGATATCTGTGTAGTCAATACACAACCTCCATTTTCGATTTGCCTTACGCACCACCACTGGATTGGCAAACCACGTGGGGTGGAGCACTCCTCTAACCAGGCCTGCCGCCTCCAACTTCCTGATCTCCTCGATGATGAACTCTTGTCGCTCCAAAGCTTGTTTCCTGACCTTCTGCTTGACGGGCCGCGCATGAGGACAGACAGCAAGATGGTGCTCAATCACCTCCCTGGGAACGCCGGGGATGTCGGATGCTTGCCACGTAAACACATCGACATTCGCTCGCTGGAAGGCGATGAGCGCGCTTTCCTATTTGCTGTAGAGGGTGGAGCTTATAGTAAAAGCCACGCCCGTACCGTCCTCCTTGACGGGCACCTTCTTGGTTTCCGGTGGTGCAGCCTTGGATTTCTTGCTCTTGCCGGTAGAGCTCTCTGGAACGTCCTCGACGGCAGCGCTGCACTCCGAAGAGGCGCGCTTGCCAGAGTGGGTGCCGGAGGTCTTGCCGGAAGAGGTCTCGCCGGAAGGGGTCTTGCTGGTCGAGGTCTGGGTCTTGCCGGCAGAGGTCTTGCCGGCCTTCTTCCTTCCCGGGGCTTCAGCGGCAGGAGCAAGTGCCTTGGCGGCAGCTGCTACAACTGCCTCTCGGTAGAGTTGGTCGGCGCAGATGAGCGCGTCTTTCTTGTCAGAGGGGATAGTGATGATGATCAGCGGCCCTGGCATCTTCAATGTGTTGTAGGCGTAGTGTGACGTCGCCATGAAGTTGGCCAGCGCTGGGCGGCCAAGGATCCCATTGTATGACCACTATGTCCTCCATATAGTTCAGCTCGCCCACAGACGTAAAGGGCAGCGTGATTTTACCTTTTGGCTCGCTCCTTCCTGGGTTGACCCCCTTGAAACGTGCCCGTCTCCTCGAGATCTCCATCAGGAATCTGCAACCTCTTGATCACATCGGGCAAGATCAAATTCAGAGCGGCCCCACCGTTAACCAGCACCTTTGTCACTTTGAGGTTGTGTATTGTTGGTGAAACCAACAACGGCAAACACCCAACCGTAGTTGTGCGATCAGGGTGGTCCTCGGTGTCAAAAATGATGGGCATGCGGGACCACTTCAGTGGCATCTGGGCATCGAACGATGGCTCCGCCACAGTGACTTCACGCGCCCACTGCTTCAGTTGGCGGTGTGAGGTGTGCAATGAGGCGCCACCGTCGACGCACATGGCCTAGGTAGCTTTCTGGAACTCGTGCTTGCCGGACTCGTCATCCTCGTCATGATCATCATCTTCCTCCTTCAAATCGCGGCCCCGAACGGGCCTCTCTTGTTTATTATCTTTGCCATGGCGATCTCCTTGGCCGCCACGCTTCTTGACGGACCCCTCAGCACCATCCTGACCCTTCTCCTTGTCCCTCTATTCATATTCAGCTTTTTACTTTTCTGCAAGCAGCTCAACCTGTCAGCAGTTCTGGAGGTCATGGCCCTTGGTGCGGTGGATCTTGCAGTACTGCTTGTCGGGGCCTCCTGGCTTGTCGGCGGCCGCCAAGGCCCGGCAGGCGGCACACGCGGCAACCTCCTTGTCGGGGTCGTCAGCCTTGGCCTTCTTGGTGGCGCCGGGGTCGCTGGATCCCTCAACGGCAAGCACAGTCTTGCCCTTACGCTTCCTGCTGCGGCGCCGACCCTTCTTTTTCGGGGCAGCGGTGTCTTCGTCAGTGGAGTCGGTTTCCGCGTCGTCATCCTCGCCGGGGTACTTCCTTCTGTCCTTAGCCCGAGCACATCTATCAGCCAGAACATAAAGTTTGGCTACATCCTTGACCTTGTTCATCGTGAGCTCTTCACGCATCTTGCGCTTGCGTACGTTCTGATGGAACGCACTAATGACAGCGGCGGGATGAACAATTGGGATAGAGTACTGCACATGGCTGAACCTTTGTATGTACTTATGCATGGACTCGCCATCCTTCTGGGGGATGACATGCAAGTCACTTGCCTGGTCAGGATCTTGGTGGCCTCCGGTGAAGGCGCCAACAAACTCGTGGCAGAGATCCGACCAGGAAGAGATGGAATTCACTGGTAGGTGCATCAACCATGACATGACGTTGGGCTTAAGCGCCAACGGAAAGTAGTTGGTGAGCACCTTGTCGTCGCGACCCCGGCGGCTTGCATCATGATGGTGTAGATGTTGAGGAACTCCGACGGGTGAGTCTTGCCGTTGTACTTTTCCCCAACATCAGGCTTGAACGTGCGGTGGGAGGGCGACTAGAATTGCTGCAGCTCTCGGGTGAAGGCAGGTCGCGGGGCCCCCGGCGCCAGGTGGTCCATAGCAGGCCCCGCACGCCAATCTGACAGATGGCGCATCTCCCGCCGTCACTCGATGGTGGTTCGAGCGTCTTCCTGAGCTCGCTCCCGAAGGACTTGATGTTAGTCGCGGCGGGCTCGCGGGTTGGACAACGCCGTAGAAACATCATAGCGGGCGTCGGCCCGGTGAGCCAGCGGCTACTGTCTTGGCCGCGGGGGAGGAGAGTGCACCATGGTTGTAGCATCCCCGGTCCTCCCACCGCCGGCACACGTTAGCTTGATAGAACGCCGGCGCGAGGATCCCACAGGGAGTCGATCATCCTTGTCGGCGAAGCTGATGAGGCTTCGAATGGTGGCTCTCCACTCGTCGAGCTTCTCCGCGGCGGGCGGGAAGTCGAGGAGCAATTCTACGCGCGCTAATGCTTCGGCTGGTGTGGGTGGCGGTGAAAGCTGCATGGACTGTGACGCGTTCCGACTTCTAACCATGTTAGAAGGAGCTCTATCACGGTCTCGCGGTCGCGCGCTGCTTCCGCCAGTGCCCGGTGTGCACGCTGGCCCGATGCGTCCTAAGAGTGACGCAAAGGGCTCTTCCCGCGGCGGCGCCTGGGGGCACCGACATCACGTTGCGGCTCATCGCGAGCAGCCTAGGAAGGCTGCGGCGCGGGCGCCGGCGGGGGCGTCCGGGAGGTCGCCGCGCTGCCCGTGGGCCGCACAGCCCCGTCCCCGGGCCCAGCAGTGTGTGGCTCGTCATCTCGGACCCGGACAGCGCCGCTCCCCTGGCTCCGATCGCCAGAGTGCCGTGGACGCTCGCGGGCGGCGCCTCCGGCGCCGTCCGGGTCTACCCCGTCGCCCGCCCGTGCTGGTGTGGACAGGCCGGCTCCGGGCGACCCGATGGCTACAATCCCCATCTTCTTGAGGGCCATCATGATGATGAAGTCGATATGCTAACTTCGAAACCGGATTTTCACAGCTTGCGCCCCCTACCTGGCGCGCCAAGGATGTCGGGGGAAACTATCGGGTTCCGGCAAAACCCTTAAGGTTCGAACTATGGGGTGCACCCGGAGATTTCCTCCGTACCGATCTACGCCCTAGCTCGCTAGGATCTCGCGGATGAACTCGATGAACTCACAACACAAAGACACAAGATTTATACTGGTTCGGGGCCACCGTTGTGGTGTAATACCCTACTCCACTGTGGTGGAGGTGGATTGCTTCTTGGGCTGAAGAAGAACAGTACAAAGGGAAGAACAGCCTCCTGAGGTTGAGGTGTTCTTCTGCTTAGTGTGTGGCTAAGGATTGGCTGAGGATCCCCCCTCCCCTACTATGGTGGCTAGCTCTACTTATATTGGCCCTGGTCCTCTTCCCAAATATTGAGCGGGAAGGAAGCCAACAACGGCCAATTTGAAAGGGGATAGCTAGTACAGCTTATCCTGACAAAAGCGGTCTTCGCCTACGAAAGCCTCTGGTGGTGACGCCGTCTTGGGCTCACGGTCACCTCCGTCCTGCCGTCCTGCTGGTCTTGGTCTCGTTGCACTGATATGGAAACATTTGCTTGATGCCTCGGTACTCCGCGCCTGCGCTTGCCTCCTTAGCACCAAAGAGGAAACAAGGATGCTGCGCGCACTGGTGACCGCCTGATCTTGATTGTCATGGCTCACGTCACGAGAGCCTCGCGAGGTTTTGCCCCGCCTTGATTTCTCCGCTCGTCGCGAGGCAGCCTGGTGAGGCCGCTCCTGAGGAAGTCTTGCGTCGTCTGCCTCGTGAGGCTTGGCCCCTCAAGAGGGGCTCGAATGTCTCGCTGATGAAGATGGGCCGTACAGGCCTACAGCGCAGCCACGTCGTGGGCCGCAAGCAGGCAAGTCTGGGGACCCCCGTTCCCGAACGCCAACTGTAGCCCCCGGGCCCAAGGCGCGCTCGGGCTTGGCTTCGAGGTGAAGCCAAAGGTCAAGCGCGTAGCGCCGTGGGCCCCAAAATCCTGCGGCCTTGGTCGACGCGAGGCGGTTGATTGAACCTGGGCGTCTCCGCTTCCCCACGCTGCCTCGGCAACTGCTCGACTTGACAAGTCCCTGCGACATGCAAGGAAAACCATCATTACCTACGATCGTGGGAGGCGCCGGTTGGCCTTCTTCCGCTATAAATGGGGAGGGGGGCAGAGCCCCCGTCGCCCATATCTTCCTTGTTCGTGTGCCTCTTCCTCCTTGCTCCACCGCTAGCAGCAACTCCGATCGCGCCGTCGAAGAAGTTCTCCACCGCGAAGAAGGGTAAGGCCCCTCGGGAGGGGCCGGGCTCCCCGGCGCCCAAGCGTGGTCGTGGCCATCCCCGCAAGAACGCCTTGACCCCCGCTGTGGCCCCCGGCTCTCGGGGTGGAGCCACCGCGCGTGGCAGGAGTCACTCTAGCCGCAGCAGCCTCGTTGACGAAAGGAGACGCGCCGTGGTTGCGCGGCCTCCCCGGCCGCGGTTCCACACGTCAGAGGTGCTGCTGGAGTGCATTGTCTAGTCGGAGGATCCGGCTGGCAGCTGGCTCCAACTTCCTCGCCTGTTTGCCGACGAGCTCCAGTCGTCCGGTCCAGGCGGGCTCTTGCTGCAGGTAGACGGTTGCTGCAGCCGGGCTTCTTGGGTCGCGGTCGAGGTCTCCGTCGCAGGCAATATAGCTCTGGCCCGCGGTTGGCAGACATTCGCTCGCGCGCGCGGCCTTGGCAGGCGGTGCACCCTCCACTTCAAGTTTGACGGTGACGCGACCCTCTACGTGAGGGTGTTCGGGGAAGATGGTCGCCGCGTCGGATGCTGCCCCGAGGTGAACGACGGCGAGGAGGTGCTCGGCCTTGGCGATGGTCGAGATGAGGAGGAGGGAGAACACACCGGCTGCGCCTCGTCCGGCCATGGTGGCTCCTCTCTTGGCGACCGCTCCAGCAGTGGCGGCTACGAGCAGCCGCCACACCGCCGCGCCCGCTTCGAAGGTGGTAGCGGGTCGTCTCGTCGCCGCGCATCCGTGAAGCGCGAGGAGGGGTCCGATTAAGCTCAGGACATCGCCAAGGGCCTGCCCCCGAGGACTGCTGCAGGGGCGAGCGCCGCCTTGTTTTGTTCCTCTTTTCCTTCCTGCACCAAAATGAAACCAGTATGGGCCCGGAGGGGCGTGTATCGAACCATGACTTCTCAATCATTATGCTACGCTTGATGTCTCCGTGCCGTGTTGTTATTTTTGTGCTGAGATAACTTAGCTTGGTGCATTCGGGGTGGCATCCCCTTTATGAGGCATTTGTTTCCTCGCGTCCGTCCTGACCCAGTGGTCTGTGATTGCTCAAGAACTGCAAAAAATTCGTTAGGGAGCTCGCTAGGAGATTTGTCGTTCACCCAAGCCTTGACCCGGCGCTTCATATCCCGGTACCCGAGGGGCACGGATTAGGAGAGATGCGCCAGCTTGCGGGCTCGAACGAGGGTGGCTCGCGAGAAGGCAGAGAGAAGGAAAAATGCTCGCGAGGGCACCTGCCCAACCCCCTCGCGAGGTATGCGAGAGAGAGAACACAAGCAAACCAGGGCCGGGAAATGCGGCAAAAGGCAAAGGAACCAAATCGGCAAGGAACACCAGAAGCAAAATCTAATTAAGAGAAGGTGAGCCAACCATGGAAAGCAAATGAAAAGCCGCGTCCGGCACCTAATACAGTCTTCTTGTCTTCTCACTAGCGCGGAGCTAAGTGCTGCCACTAGGCGTGGGAGGGAGCCCCCGAGGCCCGAGGGCGGCTCTCCGGAGACTCCGGGGCGTGTACAGCCCCACTCGTTATTACGTGAGAGTGTCACGGGCGGCGATTCTTCACAGGCACCGGGCCTTCTTCACAGACACTGGGCCTTTCTTCATAGGCACTGGGCCTTGCTTCATGGGTAGAACTTCCGGAGGTGCTGGATGTTCCACGCGTTCTGGATGGGTACCCCGTCCTACATCTCCAGGCGCGCGGCGCCAGGCCCGGAGACATGGACCACCCTGACTTGTGCAGCCCTTCCCTGGAGAGGACCCGCCCCAGGACGAGGTCGCCCGTCTCAAGCGTCCTGGAGCGAATGTTGCGGCAGTTGTATCGCCGCAGTGCCTGCTGGTACCTTGCCGCCCTCAGTGGAGCTTCGCGACGACGTTCCTCCCCCAGCACGAGGTCCATCCCCCGCGTGGCGTCCTGCTGCGCTTCATCAAACGCCAGGACCCGTGCAGAGCGATGCTTGACCTCGTGAGGAAGGACCGCTTCGGCGCCGTAGACAAGGAAGAATGGGGTCTCGCCCGTTGGCTTGGTGGCGGTGGTGCGGATGGACCACAGCCGGACTGGAGCTCGTTGTGCCAGCCCCTGCCGCAGGCCTCGAGCTTCTTCTTGAAGGTCCTTGTCTTGAGGCCCCTTAGGACTTCTGTGTTGGCGCATTCGGCCTGACCATTGCCCCTGGGGTGTGCCACCGAAGCGTAGCAAATCTGCGTTCCAAGGTTAGCACAGTAGGTTTTGAAGAGGTTACTAGTGAATTGCGAGCCGTTATCAGTGATGATGCGGTTGGGAACCCCGAAGCGGCTCACGAGGCCCTTGATGAACTTGACAGCGGAGCCGGCTGGGATGGTGCGGACGGCTTCCACTTCCGCCCACTTGGTGAACTTGTCGATGGCGATGTAGAGGTAGCGGTAGCCCCGGGTGCTCGAGGGAAAGGGCCCAAGATGTCGAGCCCCCGACCGTGAACGACCACGTGAGTGGGATGGTTTGGAGGCCTTGAGCCGGCTGATGGATCTGCTTGGCGTGGAACTGGTAGGCTTCGCAGGACTTCACCAGCTCAGCTGCGTCGTTGAGCGAGTGGGCCAGTAGAACCCACTGCGGAATACCTTGCCGACGAGGGTCCGTGATGACGAGTGGTGCCCGCAGTCCCTGCAGTGTATGTCATTTAGCAACTCCTTCCCCTTTTCCCTAGAAATGCAGCGCAGAGTAACGTCATTTGGCCGCTTTTTGTACAACTCACCGTCCTGGATGCAGTACGCCGTGGCTTGCCGGGCCACGCACTCTGCGTCCTCCTCCTTCTCCGGCAGTGTCCCTTGCACCAGATATTCACTGAATTCCTTGGTCCAGCACCCCTCCTTGGGCTCGAGCGCCAAGAGCAGGCGAGCTCCTGAGGTCGGACCACAGGCTGGGGCTCCCGTGGCAGGCGGTTGTTGGAGCTCCTCCCGAGGCTGAGCTGTGTTTGAAACTGGTGGCGTTGCCGATGGCTTGAAGAGCCGCTCCTCGAAGACGCCGGGCTCTTGGGGCTGCCGCTTGGACGCCCTCCTGGCGATGTCGTCAGCTTCCTTGTTGGTGCCACGGGGCACATGCTGCAACTCCATGCCCAGGAACTGCTTTTCCATCTTACGCACTTCCGCGAGGTATGCCTCCATGCGCTCGTCCTTCGGCTCGTACACTTTGTTGGAGAAATTGACAAGGAGCAGTTAGTCGCCCCTAACGGTGAGACGCTTCACCCCCAAGGCTGCGGCGGCCTTCAAGCCTGCTATGAGGCCTTCATATTCTGCGATGTTGTTGGAGACCTTCTCACCCTGCTGAAAGCAGAGCTGTACAGCAAAGTAGAGTTTGTCCTGAGTGGGCGAGATGAGTACTGCTCCAGCCCCCACGCCCTGATGCGCGAAGGCGCCGTCGAAATACATGACCCAACCATCTTGTGCCTCGCTTCCTGGTGAGGTGGACCGGTCTTCGCCTACTTCAAGTGCCGGGGCGTCTGTCCATTCTGCCACAAAATCAGCGAGCGCGGCACCCTTGATGACCCTGGTAGTGCTGAACTCCAACTGGAATGCTTGCAGCTCGATGTTCCACTTAGCGACCCTTCCGGCTGAGTTGGGGCTCCTAAGCACCCTCTCCAATGTGTAGGCCGAGACGACCTTGATGGGGTGGTCCTGGAAGTAATGTTGCAGCTTGCACGAGGCCACCAAGGGCGCGAGCAGGAGCTTCTGAGGCATGGGATACCATGCCCTTGCGTCCCGCAACACCGTGCTGACAAACTACACCGGGTGTTCGACGAGGGCTGGCGCGCTGTTGAGGCTCGTGTCTTGCGGAAGTTGGGACATCTCCTGAGGTGATGGGACCCCCGACGCCTGATCGCTTGCAGGATCTCGGTGACGTTGTCCTGCCGAGCTTGGTCTGTTGTTGTTGCTGCTAGGGCTCTTGCGGCGCCTTCCTGATCTTGCATTACTTCAGCAATAGCTTGACGCAGCGCGCCCTCGGCTTGGTGCTCCTCCCGAACTGCCACCAGCGCTGTGCTGGCGGAGTACGGGGTAGCGGCAAGGTAGAGTACTAGGGGCTCGAGAGGTCGTGGTGCCACCATCACTGGAGGGCTGGTCGGGTATTTCTTGAGGTCTTGAAAGGCTCGGTCGGCCTCCTGGGTCCATTCAAATGGGCCCTTCTTCTTCATCAGCTTGAAGAAGGGTAGGGCGCGTTCTCCTAGCATGGAGATGAAACGTCCCAACGCAGTTACCCGGCCAGCCAGCTTCTGCATTTCCTTAAGGGTCTGTGGTGGGCTCATGTCCTCAATGGCCTTGATCTTCTCTGGGTTCGCCTCGATCCCTCTGTGTGACACGAGGAACCCCAGCAGCTTGCCGAAGGGGACACCGAAAACGCACTTCTCCGGATTAAGCCGGAAGTTCACCTGGCGCAGGCTCGCAAAGGTCTCCTCCAGGTCTTGAATCAAGGTCCTTGCCTCCCGAGACTTTACCACAATGTCGTCGACGTAGGCCTCCGTGTTTCTCCCGAGCTGCCGCCCCAAGGCGATGTGCATCAGCCGCTGAAAAGTTGCTCCCGCGTTGCACAGTCCGAAGGGCATGCAGGTGTAGCAGTACACCCCACACGGGGTCATGAAGGCTGTCTTCTCTACATCTTCTACTGCCATCTTGATCTGGTGATACCCTAAGAACGCATCCAGGAAGCACAGCAGGTCGCACTCGGCGGTGGAGTCGATGATCTGATCGAAGCGCGGGACCGGGAACGGATCTTGGGGGCAGGCCTTGTTGAGGTTGGTGAAGTCAACGCACATCCGTTCAATCCCGCCTTTCTTCGGCACTATGACGGGGTTCGCCAGCCACTCGGGGTATCGAACCTCGCGAATGGCACCCGCTGCTTCCAACTTGCGGGTCTCTTGGATGATGAAGGCCTGCTTCTCCATGGACTGCGGTCTCGCGAGCTACTTCACAGGGTGCACATTGGGGCATACCCTTAAATGATGCTGAATCACCTCTCTCGGGACTCCCACCAGCTGATTGGGCTCCCATGCGAATATATCCTTGTTTGCGTGCAAGAACTGCACCTATGCTTCCTCTTGGCTTGGGTCGAGGCCGGCACCTATGGTAAAGGTGGCTCCTGAGGACCAGTCATCGTTGACTGGCACCTGCTTGGTTTCCGCCTTGTCTTGTGTGAACAACTGCTTCTTCTTGGTTGGTGCGGCTCCCTTGGGCTCAGAGGTGCCCGCGTCGGGAGGCTGCGCCGCCGCGGCGGTCTTGAGAGTGAGCTTGAGCGCCGCCAGGGCCTCCTTGGCGTCCACCTTGATAGTGAGGACGCCTTTGCTTCCAGGCATCTTCATGAGGTTGTAGGCCGGATGAGTCGCCGCCATGAACTAGGCCAGAGCTGGGTACCCGAGAATGGCGTTGTACGGAAGGCCGATGCGGGCGATGTCGAAGTCGACCAGCTCGGTGCGGTAGTTTTCACGCGTGCCGAAGGTGACGGGGAGGCGGATCTGCCCCAGGGAGCGGGCGGTGCCTCCGCCAACTCCTAAGAAAGGCTTGCTGAGGCTGAGCCGCTCGAGCGACATGTGAAGAAGGCTGAAGGCCTCCACGGAGAGCAGGTTGAGGCCAGCGCCGCCGTCGATGAGGGTCTTGGTGACGGCCACGTTGCAGATGGTGGGTGTGTAAAGCATCGGAAGCATGCCCGAGCCGGTGGTGGAGTCGGGGTGGTCTTCTGAGCCGAAGGTGAGGTCGGCTTCAGGTGCAGCCCAGCCGAGGGCTTGGAGGTGGCACCGATCTGGCGGAGGAATGGCTTGACGTGGCGATCTGAAGGCGGTGCTTGAGAGCCGCCCAGCAGGGCCGTGACCGCGTAGTGCACCGGTACTGCGTAGCGCGCAGTGAAGAGGTCACGGAGCTCCTCCCAGGATGCCACCGTGGATCCAGGAAAGTTGAGCAGCCAGGCGCGCGGCTCGCCGGCGAGGGCCATGGGGAGCCAGTTGGCCATGACCTTGTCGTCGCCCCCGGCCTCAAGGATGGCCTGCACGTATGCCAGCAGGAAAGCCAACGGGTCCGCCGCGCCGTCGTAGCGCGTCGGCATCTCCGGCTTGAACTTGGGCGGCCAACGCACCCGCCGCAGGGCGGGGGCCAGGGCTCGGAGCCCCCTGGCCCCGTTGTCAGCGCCGGCCGTTGGAGTCGGTAGCGGGGCGCCTGCCATGAGGGCGAAGTGCGACGGCGGCGGAGCGTAGATTTGCGGAGAGGAGCTACTGCGCATCCCTACCTGGCGCGCCAAATGTCGGATCTCGGGTTTCGGCAAAACCCTTAAGTTCGAACTCTGGGGTGCGCGCGGAGATTTCCTCCCTACCGATCTACGCCCTAGCTCGCTAGGATCTCGCGGATGAACTC
This sequence comes from Triticum aestivum, assembly GCF_018294505.1. Lineage (NCBI taxonomy): Eukaryota > Viridiplantae > Streptophyta > Magnoliopsida > Poales > Poaceae > Triticum > Triticum aestivum. Next base: position 219,518,084 of record NC_057802.1, read on the forward strand.
GACGAACTCACAACACAAAGACACAAGATTTATACTGTTTTGGGCCACCGTTGTGGTGTAATACCCTACTCCAGTGTGGTGGTGGTGGATTGCCTCTTGGGCTGATGAAGAATAGTACAAAGGGAAGAACAGCCTCCTGAGGTTGAGGTGTTCTTCTGCTCAGTGTGTGGCTAAGGATTGGCTGAGGATCCCCCCTCCCCTACTGTGGTGGCTAGCTCTACTTATATTGGCCCTGGTCCTCTTCCCAAATATTCAGCGGGAAGGAAGCCAACAATGGCCAATTTGAAAGGGGACAACTAGTACAGCTTATCCTTACAAAAGCGGTCTTCGCCTACGAAAGGCTCTGGTGGTGACGCCGTCTTGGGCTCCACGGTGACCTCCGTCCTACCGTCCTGCTGGTCTTGGTCTCGTTGCACTGATATGGAAACCTTTGCTTGATGCCTCGGTACTCCGCGCCTGCGCTTTCCACCTTAGCACCAAAGAGGAAACAAGGACGCTGCACGCGCTGGCGCCCGCCTGGCGCCCGCCTGATCTTGATCGTCATGGCTCACGTCACGAGAGGCTCACGTGGTTTTGCCCGGCCATGATTTCTCCGCTCCTCACGAGGCAGCCTGGTGAGGCCGCTCTTGAGGAGGTCTTGCCTCGTCCGGCTCGTGAAGCTTGGCCCCTCGCGAGGGGGTCGAATGTCTCACAGATGAAGATGGGCCGTACAGGCCTACAGCGCAGCCACGCCCTGGGCCGCAGGCAGGCAAGTCTGGGAACCCCGTTTCCCAAAACGCCGACAAAAAAGACACCTATGGGATCACGGGGAACCCCTACTACGGTTTACAGGGTGCAGGGCTGTGCAAAGAGCGGGTTTGGGAGATCAAGACGGGGGATTTTATCCAGGTTCGGGCCGCAAGCGATGCATAATACCCTACTCCTGCTGGTTTGTGTTTATCTGGTGTTCTTGGGCTAGCTACAAAGTGTGCAGGGTCCAAAAAGTTAGAATCCTTCCTCGGTACGCCTCGGGCCTCCTTTTATAGTCAAAGGGGTCGCCACAGTGGCACACAGGAGGTGGAAAGTATGTACAGTGCACAAGCTTATCGCCTGACATCACAGGACAAAACGCATTTAATGCGCTACTTAGGTGTCCTCTTGCTTTATCGGGGACGGCAAGGAAGCTCGTCCCGTCCGTCGCCGCTTCGCCTCGCTCTGACGCGCATCCAGGGTGACGAGGCGTGCAGTGCCATGCTGGCTGGCTGGTTCCTGACCTGGTGCGGGGGCAAAGTCTTCACAAAGATCTGCATGCCACCACGCAGGTGCTTGCTTAGTTGGTCTGGAAGCTGCACGTCGCCATGCAGGTGCCTGCCTTGTTGGCGGGCTGGCTGCTGTGTTGGAACGGCGGTGGAGCCTTGGCAGGTGTGGGCCTGGCTATGGCTCCACGGATGTCCCCGGCGTCTCGCAGGTGTCCCCGGCAAGGGTCTTGTCGGGGGTCTTGTGAACGTCAGCCTTGGTTCCAATGTCGTTGATGGTATTGGAACTCTTGGGCTCAAGGGTGGCGGCCTTGCGGGTGTTGGGCAAGTTGCCCCGGCAGGGCCCTCCCCGGGGCTACGTAAGCTGCCCCGGAAAGGCTCTTGCCGGGGAAAGCCCACCTTGTCCCTTTGCTCCTCGCGCCTCGGGCTTGGCGCTGCTCTGTTTGTCTTGTATCTTCTCTTCCTCTGCCACGCCAAGCGCGGCTGCAAGCGTGGCTACAACTGCCCGCGCACAAGTAAAGGGGTACAGAAGGCCTCTACTTTTGTACACTGACACTTTGGCATTATTAGCAGGCACAAGTGTAATTCGACCATGCCGGGAAATCGGTCCAGGAACTGCTACAGGGGGCAATTTCTGTTGACATGTAGAATAAAAACCAATTGTAACATATCGTTGAAGATATATATAGTTTATGAGCATCAACATTAAAACAAGACTTTTTACCAGCGTTTTGTGCACACAATTGGTCTTGTTCAGTGTGTGCACCATAGGTCTAAATAATCCCATCCAAAATCCATTGTTCATACGCTGTTCTATCTCTGTCAGAGTATCAACAAAGTTTATGACATGCTTCATGTCCTTCTAGTGAAATTTGGTACGCTTAGGAACATACAGATCGTTCACTATGCATCCAACATATCCTGCTTAAAAGGTGGAAAGGTATTATTTATTCAGAACATGGCATAAGAATATATAGTGCGCATAAATTGGTAAATAGAATTAGTTACTGCCTAGGAACGGAGTCAGAATATGAAATCACAATTGGTTGCTTAAATACTGATCAATTAGTCAGAACAAATACCCCGATTTTGCTAAGTAATATGACAACATGGAGAAAGTTTAAAGGACACTAACCTTGATCAGACTTTGATCGGTGATGACGTTGGGGAAGTAAACATCCATGTTAATTAGACCAGGTTGTGGTGCACACACTAGAATTTTATTGCCAGCTTTCAGTTCATAACACTTAGACATTTTTCTCCAAAGGTCCGCATTAAAATAGGAGTGACCATCTTTATCGAGTTTTACGCTAACCGTCATTGTAAATCCATGTTGCGTGGTCAATATGACATCCTGTGAGTCATCAACAAAGTAAAGCCCAAGATTTCCTTCTACTCCTGTTCTTGCAAAGCAAGGGATGTACTGCTTGAAATGAAAATTAAGATCATAAATTAGATATATTGAAATAACAGAGCAAGATGCAAGTAAGGGAGTAAATGGTAGAACAGATCAATATATAGATGAAAGCAAGGTACAAAAATATAGAATTAAAAATAGATAATGTAACAAAGATTTGAGGAAAATATGTATTGAGCGGGAACTAAGTAGAGCTGCACTAACCGTCATTGTAAATCCATTTGTAGCGCAACTTACGCCCGCCGGCAACAGCCGTCAAGCTTAGGGTGCAGAGTTGCGAGGGAGTCCGTGGCGAGTGAGTGGGGACGAAGTGGGCGAGAGTTTTCTTTTTTCCTTTTGCATGTGTGAGTGAACACACACGGTTCGCGGAGGCGACGAAGATGAATCGTGTGCGATAGTAAATCACCGAGATTCGATGGGAATCCAAATTTCCTTTGTCCTTCATCCATGAGTTTTTTTCTACGATGAACATAAACCCTGCTAATCACTGTGTTCGAATTTGACACTTTTCCGGGTTCATTTACAATATTTAGGGGATTATGTGCATTTTGTAGGCATTAATGCACATAAATCAAATTGAAACAATTGGTGCTTGAAAAGGTGCACAAGAATGGTCTGGGAAAACCATACTCATGGTGATTAGTAATTTCTCAAGCCTTTTACAAGGAATGGGCAGAGATTTCAATGGAATGCGTGGCAATAGTCAAGCACAAACGCGTCATTTACTGGGTTATCAACTATAGAACAATGAAATATGTGCTTAAAAACATGACGCCTGGCATGGTGCCATGGTATGGCCTCACCGTGCCCTGGTTAAAAGATGGGATGGTTTGATTTATGTCGTCATGCACGCCTAAATAGAACCATCACCGAGGAAGTTCAATGTTTTCGAGAGGGAAATCACCATGATTGATGGGGAATCCAAATTTGTCGGCGTCCTGGTAACGGGGGTACCCATACTTGCGTGCCTGCGGCCCAGGGAGTGGCTCCACCAACGGCCCGGTACGGCCCATCTTTGTCAGCAACCACTCAAGACCCTCGCGAGGGGCCAAGCCTCGCGAGGCGGATGACACCAAGACGTCCTCAGGGGCGGCCTCACTAGGCTAGCTCCCAAGGAGCAGAGATATCTATGCAAGGGGTACCTCGTGAGGTGCACGTGACGTGAGCCATGACGATCAAGGCCTGCCGGGCGCCAGCGGGCGCAGAGTACTAGTTGCCTCTTTGGTGCTCAAGGGGCAAGCACAGGCGAGGAGTCCCGTTGCATCAGGCAAAGGTTTCAATATCGGTGCAACGAGACCAAGACCAGCAGGACGGCAGGACGGAGGTCACCACGGAGCCCACGGCGGCGTCACCACCAGAGCCTTTGGCAGGCGAAGACCACCTTTTGCCAGGATAGCTTGTACTAGTTGTCCCCCTTCAAACTTGGCCATGGTGGGATCCCTTCCCGCCTAACATTTGGGAAGAGGACCAGGGCCTTTATAAATAGGACTAGCCACTACCATTGGAGGCAACTCATCTTGGATCGGACTCATTCCACCAAGGCCAACTCACCAGCTCACCGAGCTCAAGAACACCTCTCGTCAGGAGGCAGTTCATCCCTTGTACTTGTTCATCCTTAGCCTACAAGGCAATCCACCAGACCACATTGGAGTAGGGTATTACACCGCAACGGTGGCCCGAACCAGTATAAACCCTCGTGTCTCTTGTTCTTTGGGTTCGTCGAGCTAGTCCTTGAGATCGTTGCGAGAGAGAGATCTTCATGCACACCCAGTGTTCGAACCTCAAGGGTTTGCCGGAACCCGTAATCTGACATTTGGCGCGCTAGGTAGGGGTGCGCCGAAGCTTTCCCTCCATCGATCCACGCTCCCCGCTTCGCCGTATCCATGGCAGACGCTCGCCGGGCTCGTGTTGAGTGCCAGGCCTCCCTTGCCGCCCGCGTTGCTCAGACGGTTCCCGTTGGCAGACCACCCCGCCGTTCTCCATTGCCTGCTACCAACGCTGCCACCGTCCCGGCCGGGAACGAGCAACAGGCTTCATCACTGCACCCCTCTGTGCGGCGGGACGGACGCACCGCCACCCCGTCGCTGACTCCGGCCGGCTCGTTGTCCCATGCTCGCAGCGGGCCCGTGGACATGCAGGCCGCACTACTCACGGCGCGCGAGCTCCTACGCTACCGCCCGGTTGACGACCTCTACGAGGAATGGCTGGACCGCATCACCTAGCTCGTTAGTGCCGCTGGGGGCTCTCCTGCACCTTCCCTCTCGCTACCTTGTCCGCCTCCCTCTGCGGGCGATGTGGCCCATGGAGCGCCTCCACCACCTTCGCATCAAGACGTCGCCCTCGAACCAAGCTGCGTGGCCCCGCGGTGCGACCCACCATGGAGGGCTGCCAGGAGGTCCCTCGGCCGCAACAAGAAGCTCCTGCACTCCCAGCACCACCACGCCAAGACCGAGCGCCGCCTGTGGTGGCGGCGCGTGGGTACCAAGACCAGGCTCCGCCTCTTCGACGGGCTCTAGTCACTACAGCAGGCTGCCGTGCCTTCACTCCCGAGCTGCGCAACATCGTCTGGCCTGGCAAGTTCAAGCCAAACCTGCCTCCATGCTACGACGGCACCCCCGACCCCGCAGAGTCTTGCAACTCTACAAGCTGAGCATCAAAGCTGCCAACGGCAACGAGAAGGCCATGGTGAACCGGTTCGCCATGGCCCTCAAAGATGGCACATGCTCAGTGCTTCTCAACCTGCCCGCGGGGTCGATCTCCTCTTGGGGCGAAATGCGTGAGTGTTTCGTCACCAACTTCCAGGGCACTCACGACCACCCGCCGGCCGCAGGCGACCTGAGGCGCATCAAGCAGCAGCCGGGAGAAACTCTGTAGAAGTACATCCAGCGGTTCAACAGCGTCCACCTCCAGATCTCCATGTTTTTCGATGGCGTCCGCGACGTCAAGATGAAGGAGGAGCTCGCCATCCACGAGGAATTATGCACGGCCCTGGAAATGTTCAACATGGCAACCAAGTGTGCAAGGGCTGAGGAAGGGCACCTTTCCCTCCTCGAGCTCCCAGCTGCCGACCAGGAGGACAAGAAGGCCAACATCTAGGACGTGAAGCGCAAGGGTGCTGCCGTGCTTGCTCAAGGCCAACCGGTCGTTCTGCACCTTCCACAACATTCAAAGCCACAACACCAGCGATTATCAGGAGCTCAGGGCCATCCGTGATGGGCGCTTCGGTTGACGCCCCGAGCGCGGCGACCGGAGCTACGGCCGAGGAGGAGGACAAAGTGGAGGACACTGGGACGACGGTGGCCCCCTCCAGGAGTGGCGCGACCGGCCTCGTGAGGACCGCTGGCAGGACCTGCCTCGCGAGGGTGCCTGGATAGACCAGCCTCGTGAGGACCGTCGTCAGGGCAACACAGGCCTCCCTCCGCTGCAACCACCACTAAGGAGGAATGACGACTACCATCAGGATGAGGGGGCTGCGGGCTTCCAATTGCCTCGTCCCAGTGCATCTTCAAGCAGTTTGCTCGCGAGGTGAACGCGGCCCTTCCCAGGCTCAAGGCCACGCGCCCGATCAGGTGGTCCAAGTGCGCCATGACCTTCAGCTTGTCAGACCAGCTCAAGTGCGCGGCAACCGCTGCGCCCTCCCGATGCACTGCTCACCTGTCATCAGCAACGTTCAACTTACCAAGACCCTCATCGACGGCGGCGCAGGGCTCAATGTCCTGTCCGTCGAGATGTTCGATAGCCTCCAAGTGCCGTACGATCAGCTATAGCCTACCAAGCCCTTCTCAGGAGTGACCGATGGCTCCACCACCCCGATAGGGCAGGTCCGCTTCCCTGTCACATTCAGCCAGCGTGACAACTACCACACCGAGCTCATCGACTTTGACGTTGTCCACATCCGCCTACCGTACAACACCATCCTTGGGTATCCAGCCTTGGCCAAGTTTATGGCAGTAACCCATCATGGCTACAACGTCCTCAAGATGTCGGGGACCGGTGGCGTCATCACGGTCATCTGTGAAGAGAAGGATGCGGTGTGCTCCCTCGAGGGCGCTTACCAAGCTGCAGCGTCCGAAGACCCCGACAATGAAGGCACCCTGTACCCTCCTGAGGCCACCCCCAAGAAGAAGAAGCAGCTACTCCGCCAAGGGCCTCAGGAGAGCAGCATTTCCAGCGGCACCACCTCAGGACCTGCGCCCACGGAAGGGGCGCCTCCCTTCCTCGCATAGGAAGGCACACCCAGCGCCATCCTGAGGCTGGGCTCGGGGGCTCTCTTCTGGAGGGCCTTGGACCTAGCCAACGTCACGAGGGAGGCACTCAGGCACCACGTGGAGGCGTGCTTCACCACGTGTTTCCCTCAAGAAGGCACAAGGCGTGGAGCGCCTAGTGCTCAGGAGCTTCAAGAGGCAAGGACCATACGCGGCAACTGCCGCCCGCCACCCGGCGCAAACCCCCATCCCGGCGAGGACGGCGGGCTGCGGGTCTGTATCGACATTCCAGGGCTCAACAGGGCCGCGTCTCAGCGACGTTTCTGGCCTTCACATGTTGGACAGTGCGAGGGGCCACCTCACAACTATGTTTGCATGCCATTCGGCTTGCCGAAAGCGGCTGTCACCTTCGAGCGCCACTTGCCGAACGCGGCTGTCACCTTCCTGCGCCGCTTGCGGAGCGTACTGGCGGCTCCGGAGGGCAGGCATCACGCCATGCTAGCGGAGATGGCGACAGTTCTTCAGGAGCCACCCGGGCCTACAGAGCCTGCTGAGGCTCAGGACCCTGGCGGCTCATGAGGAACAGCTTCTCCCTGCGCGCATCTTCAGCTACTCCAACCCCACTCCAGCTACGGTATCAGGTGACTCTTTTCAGTTCATTCAGCTGGGGGCACCCCTCGGGTAGCATTATCCCCATGTCGCATGGGCCTGTCCCCGCGGCGTGTATCCTTTTGCATCTTTAGCTTACTTTTTTGGGAGCGCCTCTCGGGCTGCATCATCCCCAGGCCGCTCGGATCCGTCCAAGTGGCATGTATCGTTCTTGCATCTATTCGAACTAGCTTGCTACCTCACATGATTAGCCCCACGATTATTGCCTGTCTGTCTAGTACTTTGATACCATGAACGTCGCGCACCCTTGCAAGCCCGCCCACAACCACCCTCACAACCGCGGAAGCCGCGCGCCGGTCGTCTTTCTTTAGGATTATTTGCATGAGAAGGCTAGGCATGGCGTCTGTGCTCGGGTCCGTCCCTGCAGCGTCGATAAACCCAACGACTGAGCTCTGTCTGGCTGGCCGGCCCCGTTCACGTCACCTCCTGGGGTCGTTGGTGCCTGGCCTCCTCATGTAATCACCTTAGGAAATTCATCCGGCGCAGGTTGCCTAACCATATCGCAGGACTACAACAGCTTCCAAGAATCAAGACCAGGCGCAACCCGCCTTGAGGTAGGGCCTCGTGAGTCCCGCGCTAGCTCACGAGTGCCCAGACACACCTCGTCTAGCCCTGTTGTGCAAGCCACGTGTCAGGGTGGGGCTGTAAACACCCCGGGGGCTCCACTCGGAGGGAGCCCTCGCCCACGCACCAGCGGAAGCACAATGCTCTGCGCTGGCAGTCGACACGGTCGAGGAGCGGCTATGCCCGTGCAAGTGCGGACGCGCTATGCTCCGCGCTGGTGATAAACAACTAAGGGCGGCCCCATGGCCGCATCAACCTCAGGGGGCCACCCAGCTCAGTGTCCAGCCTCACCGCAACACTTTCCCCTCGGGAGAGTCGCGCGAGGGGGCTGGGCACCGGGGCTACGCTCAGGTCACGCCTAGCGTACGCCACCCTGCGAGGTCCCTTGGACCTGGTCGTCGCGCGCCCCTCCCGAGCGGGACCTCGGCGAGGACAGGTATGAAGGTCTATTTGAGCGTCAAGGGGGACTCCTGAGCATCACGATTCAGGAGCCTAACTGGCCATGTAGCCCCTCACCCCTTGGTTCCGTCCTGGTGATCCGGACAGTCCAACGGCGGCTGAGGTATGCGCGGGGTCGGGCCCTGCCGACGTAGAACACTAAGACCTACCTACGCATCTCCTTCCCGCTTTCCGTTTGCGCGTCAAGCGGGACTCCTGAGCATCGCGACTCAGGAGCCTAACTGGCCACGTAGCCCCTCACCCCTTGGTCCCATCCTGGTGATATGGACGGTCCAACGGCGGCTGAGGGATGCGCGGGGTCGGGCCCTGCCGACGTAGAACATTAAGCAAACCGGAAGGAAGTTGCGGAATATCAATGAAACGTTACAAAACATATTGTTCATTAAGCACCCAAAAGAAGTTTTAACGCCTCCACTAGGCACGCTGAATGGTGCAGGAAAGTTCATAGGAAAGTAAAATGAGAAGGAGCGCCATTGTTCACCGGCAAGCCTTTTCTTCAGCCTTGGGCACCGTCGTTAGGAAGCGCCTCCCCGTCGGCAGCATCCCCGTCGGTCGTGACGTTGGCCTTGGTTGCCGGATCGGCAGCAGCGCCGGCTGGAGGTGCAGGGTCGATGGCAAGGAACTTCTTCAGCAAGGCCTCTACCTGGCCCTTCATGGCTTCGGCGGCAGCTGCGCAGCGCTCTTCCTCCACGGGCTCGAGCAGCTCACCAAGGTCAGCGTCAGGGTCGCGAAGATGGAGGTGGCTGAAGACGCGAGTTAGGGCTGATGAAGAGAGCACGCGGGCTTCCCCCTCCACCATGGGGCCGATCCCGTTGATGACATCCTCGAGCCCCATGACGAGATGAGGAAGTAGCTGGGTGGGACCATCGTCGTCTGTCACCAAAGGCTTCTCCAAGCCCTTCTCGTAGAGTTCCCGCAGCGCCTCGCGGGATCTCTTCTCAAGAGACTTGAAGGCCTCGCGGTCTTCGGCAAGAACCTTCGCCTTGATTTCTAACTGGACCCTCTCGGCCTCCACCTCCTTCTCCAGCTTCTCCGGGCGGTCGCGTTCCACGGCCTGCACCCGCGCCAGCTGCTCTAGTTCAGCGTCACGGCCGGTCACTGCTTCTTCTTGAGCCTTCACCTTCTCCTCCCGCACCTCAAGCTGGCGAGCTACGGCAACCTATTCCTTGCATAGCTTCTCCAACTCGATCACTGCCTCCCTGCAGCGCTCCTTAACGGCCTCGGCATCCTTCAATGCCACCTCATGGGCGGTCGCGGCTTGGTCGGCGGCCCGCTTGTCGTCCTCGGAAGCCACCACAGCCTGGCTCAACGCTGTCCTAACAGACCCGTCAGAGTACAGCCAACCTGAGATCAGCTCCAGGCACCCCGCCACTAGGCGACGGTCAGCGCCTTGAAGATCATCCCGGAGCCGCGTCAGCGCGGAAAGAGCCTTCTCCATAGCGTCGGGTGAAGCAGAAGAGTCACGAGCTAGCGGCACGGCGGAAGGAGGAGGCTACATCGTCGCCAAGATCTGCGAGTTGATGGCAGCAGAAAAAGAAGCCGGGAGCCCCGGAGCCAGTGGGACCTCGGCCGGCGAGCTGAGAACGGGCGCCTCTGGAGCCGGCTTGGCGGCAGAGGTCGCCTTCTCCTGCGGACGGTCCTCCGGGCCTCGCGAGGATGATCGTGCCGGAGAGGCGCAAGGGCTATTGCCGCTTTTCTGCGCTGGAGGAGGTGCGGCGGTGCCAGGCTGCTGGGTCCCTGAGGGTGCGGCTGCGCCCTCCTCCTTCTTCTTCACCGATAGCGTCGGCCTGACGAAGCAAGAAGAGAACGTCAGAAAGTAGCGATAGAAGCAGGAGCCAGAACAAAATCGGGACAAGGTGCTTACTAGTCCACGGCGGCGTAGTCCCGTGGCCTCTTCAGAAGCACGGAGCCCGGGGGCCTCGCAGCCTGAGGTGCCAGTGCGCGATTTACAGGAGCAGATAAGGCCGCGGCAGCTGGCCCGGCGGCAGCACCGGTCGACGTCAGAACGGTGGCACCGCCTCGGGAGACCAGCGCCAACCTGCTCTTCGTCAGAAGCCCGGTCGACTGGCTTCTTCGGGGGGTGCCCCTGGACCTCGTGGTGACCCCAGCGGGGGCCTGGGACTCCCTCACCGGATGGTCGCCGGCCTCGTCGTCTTCAGGAAGGGCACAGAGGAGATCGGCCTTGCGCGGAGGGGAAGTGTCCCCTGCCTCCTCCCGGGTCGTCTCTGAGTCCAGCTCCTCCTCCTCGCTGGAGTCATCAGAGGACACCATCACCGTGTTGGCAGCACGAGCCCGTGCCCGTCGAAGGTGGGCATGGCGGCGGCTACCTTCGCCCCATCCGGGCGGCGTTACAGGGGAACATGGGTGTCAGGCGGATACCCCTGATCATCCCCGACCAAAAGGCGGAGAGCCGTGCCCAGCTCCTTGTCTGACAAGGCCCCCGGGCGCAGACGAAGGTCATCCCCAAGTTTCCACAAGGGGTGTGAGCGCGCCTGGAGTGGAGCCATGCACTGCGCCAGGAATTCCTTGACGATCATGGCCCCCATCAGCTTCGCCGCCTTCGGGTCGTCAGGCTTCAGATCGGCGGTCATCTTCTCCAGCAGCTGCTCCGCCCGGGGGTCGGTGAGCTTCGCGCGGAACCACCTGTCGAGAGGCGTGGGCATCTCTGTCGGTAGCACCAACCGAGGGTGGGAGCACTTGGCGTCCATGAGGACCCACTTCCTCCTGAAGCCCTCAGCCTTCGAGATCGCGTTGGTCCCGTTCGCCGCAACACTATTGGCACACCCCAAGCAATGGCCGTCCTTGTTCCGAAGGTAGAAGAAGTGGCGAAGCAGCACCATGGATGACATCACCCCCATGAATGCCTCATAATAGAAGGCAAGATCGACAGGAGGAGGACGGAGTTGGGATGAAGATGAAGGACATGCAGCTTGTAGTGGCTGAGGACGGCATAGAAGAAATCAGAAAAAGGGGGAACTAGCCCTGCGACGACACTATTCATGAGGAAGGGATAGAAGGTGCTGCCTGAGGCCTCCGACTCGGCGGAGCCAACCCGGAGCGCGGTCTTTCCCTTCTCATTGCTGCCCTCCGCTATCATCAGGAGCGTGGCGGCAAGGTTCTTCTCCGAAACGGTAGGCGCGCTCAGAGCCGGCTCGTACCAGGCGGGCGGGAAAGCGGCCTTTGCCTTGCCAGACGCCATCGATTGCAGGCTCGGGGGGGGGGGGAATTGGCACAGATCTGCAGTCTTTGGAAGCGAGGAGCAAGGAAGGGGATCTGGGGCAAGACGAAGGGAGGCAATGAAGGCTCCGCAGCATGCACCAGCCTTTTGTCAGTCGGGCGATTGCTGAGGCAGCATGGGGAAGTGGAGACGCCCACGTCTAGTCAGTTGCCACGCGTCAATCAAGGCCGCATGCTATTGGGGCCCGCGGTGCTCCGCACTTGCCCTTTGGCCTCGCCTCGAAGCCAAGTGCGAGCACACCTTGGGCTCGGGGGCTACTGTCGGTGTCCTGGGAACGGGGGTACCCAGACTTGCCTGCCTACGGCCCGGGGCGCGGCTCCACCAACAGCCCGGTACGGCCCATCTTCATCAGCAACCACTCAAGACCCTCGCGAGGCGGACGACACCAAGACCTCCTCAGGGGCGGCCGCACCAGCCTGGCTCCCGAGGAGTGGAGATATCAATGCAAGGGGTACCTCGCGAGGTGCGCGTGACGTGAGCCATGACGAGGAGTCCCGAGGGGCAAGCGCAGGCGAGGAGTCCCGAGGCATCAGGCAAAGGTTTCCATATCGGTGCAACAAGACCAGGACGGCAGGACGGAGGTCACCGCGGAGCCCACGACGGCGTCACCACCAAAGCCTTTAGTAGGCGAAGACCACCTTTTGTCAGGATAGCTTGTACTTGTTGTCCACCTTCAAACTTGTCCGTTGTGGGATCCCTTCCCGCCTAACATTTGGGAAGAGGACCAGGGCCTTTATAAATAGGACTAACCACTACCATAGGAGGCAACTCATCTTGGATCAACTAATTCCACCAAGGCCAACTCACCAGCTCACCGAGCTCAAGAACACCTCTCCTCAGGAGGCAGCTCATCCCTTGTACTTGCTCATCCTCAACCTACAAGGCAATCCACCACACCACACTAGAGTAGGGTATTACACCGCAATGGTGGCCCGAACCAGTATAAACCCTCGTGTCTCTTGTTCTTTGGGTTCGTCGAGCTAGGCCTTGAGATCGTTGCGAGAGAGAGCCAGGGAGAGAGACATCTTCGTGCGCTCCCCAGGGTTCAAACCTCAAGGGTTTGCCGGAACCCGTAATCCGACAAAATTTCCGTCCTAGTTTGTCATTCAGCTTTTTTCCAACGATCAACATACCGCCTCAAATGCAACGTGTTCAAATATGACATTTTTCTGAACTCATTTACCATATTTAGGGGATTATGTGCATTTTCGAGGCATTAATTATGCATAATTGAAATTCAAACAATCAGTGCATGAAAAGGTGCACAAGAACGGTCTGGAAACCCATGCTCGTGCTATTTAGTACATTCTCATGCCTTTTACAAGGAATGGGCATATATTTCAAGGAAATGTGTGTCAATAGTCAACCACAAAGACGTCGTTTACTAGGTTAACAAGTATACAAAAAATGAAATACATGCTTGGAAAACATGACGCCTGGTGTGGTGCCATGGTATGGCCTCACCGTGCCCTGGTAAAAATGTCGCCATGCACGCCTTTCATAAATCGAACCATCACCGAGGAAGTTTCTTGTTTTCGAGGGGGAAATCACCAAGATTGAAGGGGGGTCCAAATTTCCTTTATCCTTTGTCCACGAGTTTTTTTCTATGATCAACATACAACCTGCAAATCACTGTGTTCGAATTTGGCACTTTTTCGGGTTCATTTGACATATTTAGGGGATTATGTGCATTTCCTAGGCATTAATGCACATAATTCAAGTTCAAACAATCGGTGCATGAAAGAGTGCACAAGAACGACCTGGAAAACCATGCTCGTGTCATTAAGTAAATTCTCGTGCCTTTTACGAGGAATGGACAGATATTTCAATGAAATGTGTGGCAATAGTCAACCACAAATATTTGTTTGTTGGGTTTTCAACTATAGAAAAAATGAAATAAATGCTTGAAAAACATGACGCCTGGCTTGGTGCCATGGTATGACCTTACCATGCCCTGGCAAAAATTTGAGAAGGTTTGGCTTATGTTGTCATGCACGCCCTTCATAAATCGAACCATCACCGGGGAAGTTCCATGCTTTCGAGAGGGAAATCCCCAAAATTGAAGGGGAATCCAAATTTCCATCCTAGTTTGTCATTCCGTTTATTTCCAACGATCAACATACCGCCTCAAATGCAACATGTTCAAATTTGACATTTTTCTGGGCTCATTTACCATATTTATGGGATTATGTGCATTTTCTAAGCATTAATGCACATAATTCAAATTCGAACAATAGGTGCATGAGAAGGTGCACAAGAACGGTCTGGAAATCCATGCTCGTGTTATTCAGTACATTCTCATGCCTTTTACAAGGAATGGGCAGATATTTCAAGGAAATGTGTGGCAATAGTCAACCGTAAACGCGTCATTTACTGGGTTAACAACTATACAAAAAATGAAACACATGGTTGGAAAACATGAAGCCTGGCATGGTGCCGTGGTATGGCCTCACCATGCCCTGGTAAAAATTGGAGAATGTTTTCCCTATGTTGTGATGGACGCCTTTCATAAATAGAACCATCACCGAGGAAGTTTCATGGTTGCGAGGTGGCAATCACCAGGATTGAAGGGGGGTCCAAATTTCCTTTGTCCTTTGTCCACGAGTTTTTTTTCTACGATGAACATACACCCTGGAAATCACCGTGTTCAAATTTGGCACTTTTCCGGGTTCATTTACCATACTTAGGGGATTATGTGCATTTCCTAGGCATTAATGCACATAATTCAAGTTCGAACAATCGGTGCATGAAAGGGTGCACAAGAACGGCCTGAAAAACCATACTCGTGCCATTTAGCAAATTCTCATGCCTTTTACTAGGAATGGACAGATATTTCGATGAAATGTGTGGCAATAGTCAACCACAAACGTTTGTTTATTGGGTTTTCGACTCTAGAAAAATGATATAAATGCTTGAAAAACATGACGCCTGGCATGGTGTGCCATGGTATGACCTCACCATGCCCTGGTAAAATTTTGAGAAGGTTTGGCTTATGTCGTCATGCACGCCCTTCATAAATGGAAACATCCATTAGTACGCGTTGGTGTTATACAAACGGTTTTTAACCCCATTCCGCGACGACATTTGGGACCGCCGCCAAGTGAGTGTGGGCGATAGGGTGTCCTTCCCACAAGACCTAGAAACCATCGGGGATATGGAGAAGTGATCCAGAGCCCTTCCAAAATGTAATCGTGTGCGATGCAGCACACACTAAATTCTTTCACACGTGTGGTATCGGCGATTAAACATTTCTAATGACGAAGTGAAACCATACGGTCTGTTGTAATGAACCGTTTGGGAAACAGTATGTAAGGCACATGGACCAACATATGAACTGTGTGCGATTTGTTCCCCATCGCACACGAGTTTTCTGCGTAACCCGTCTGCCATGCAAGACTCCATCGCACACGTTTGCCAACAATTACCGTCTATGATAATGTTCTACCACAAACGATTCAGGAGCCCCTTCGCGCACATACAAGTGTTGCACACCGTTTGTGATTTGTTGGGTATCATCAACGGTTGCCGCGAGTGACGTGTGCTTTTCGTTTGGGATCCCACACGTTTCCTGAAAAGTTACGACTGGGATTGTATTTTAGATTGGGCATGGTTTACTCCCAGTTCTCGTGTGCGATAAGACGATATCACAAACGGTTCCGGAGACTCTATGCACACATAGTAATGCTTCAAATCGTTTGCGATCTGCTGTGTATCACCGACGGTTCCGCTACGATTGACGTATGCTTTACGATGTGGATCGCACACACTCATTTAGTTGAACCGTGTGCGGAGCAATTGCCAGGTTAAAACAAAAATATCCAATTTTGAATCGGCATGCAAAAAGCAAATTCACCACAATATTCAATTGAACAAATAAGCAAAAATATCATATTTTGAATCGGCACGCAAAAAACAAATTCGCCACAATATTCAATTGAACAAATGAACAAAAATATCCCATTTTGAATCGGCATGCAAAAAGCAAATTCACCACAATATTCAATTAAACAAATAGTTTCCAAGGGAAGAACATCCATCAGATTTCGCAACAATTGCAATTGAACATATGGTAGCTAAATTCCAATGATTTGTCCACACATATATGCATTACATAATTAATCATAGTGTACAAAATAAGAAGACCTCATCAGATGGAAAACAATGGATCCATGCATTATATATTTAGTGGCTAACTCTTACTCAATGTTTCAGGAGAAGGCATGTTGAAATATTCATTATCACCAGTGGGATTGATGTAGTGACCCAGGAAGAAGTCGCTGATAAATCTCCGAACCATAAGCAATTCACTTGCCGGGAGCGGTTCAGGGGTCCTCGGTTTTAAGATGAGCTGCAGTATTTCTAAGATCAGAATGTGCCATATGAGTGGAGTAGAAGATATTAATTAAGATAGACTTACTGGTAATAATTCGCGAGGATCATCACAACTATCAGCAGATTTGCAGATGGAGATCATGTGTCTGCAAACATAGTATCCACAAAGGTTGGTCCCTTCTTCTTGCTGAGGACACTGAAATTTTTTGTACATAATTAGTCATGTATTTGTCCTGTTAGGAACAACCTAACCGGTGTTAGATGTATTATTCATTTTTTCTCCGGACAAAATAGAAAGAGGTTACCGGAGAAACGATCTCGTGCTGCAAAGGTAGTTCCCTCTTGAACAGGTTCCCTGGTTTAGTTTTCCACAATGCGAGCACACTACAAATGATGATGAATTTTGACAACATCAATTATTGAACCAGATATGAATGCAAATTAATTTCAACATCATAGAATTCAATACCTATCCATGAATTGCTGAAGATGTGTCAGATCCTGAGCGTTGGTTGACTCTCTGAGAGAATCGATATAGTAAACTATGTTCTTGTTTGGAAGAATGAATACCAATATCCAGTGATCGCTATATATTAAGAAAGCCACGAGCTTACGAATTATGTCGAAATCTGAAAGACAATAAGTGTATGCGTGGTTGTTTACTGGACTTACCGTTCATGATATGGCCAGAGAAATGATTCTACATGGGACGTGTTCTCGAAGAGACGGACGACCGTGTTAACGGCCTAGTCCCGTAGGTCCTTACCATGTATTTTTGTGCCATTTGCTAATTTAGGATGTACGAAATACACACTCTCCCTTTTTCTTCTCTCTGCGTTCAATCCCTTGAGAGGAATAAAATGCAGTTAGCTCTTTATCATTTACAGCCTTGTATGGAGAAGTTGATCAGAGTTTGTTAAGTACTTACAAAATCAGGCATCTAACAAGAGTTGCATCGAGCACGTTGATGTTGAAGAAGAGATGTAAGTCCTCGAAACTCACATTGCTGGAACCAGCATCATGTCAAAAATGATCTCTATTGTAGTGGACTAGCAACCCATGAAGACCTGCTGACATTTGATCCATGCAATATTCATGTAACTCGCGTCAACTGGAGCTGCACTCATCAAAGTATTTGCCAACAAGAAATGGCTGGCCTTGGACGTAATTGCGTGCTTCAAGTACGTCTGCTTTACTTTTAGCAAGCAACAAACATACTTCTTCATCATCCATGGCGTCAGAAATAATATTACTCCCCGATTCGAACAAGTTGCTGTTAATTTGGTTCTTGACGATGAGTGCTTTAAGTAAGAGGCAATCGTTCTCTTTCCTCTTCACTCTCCCGCCATGCTTCCTCGTGGTCGTGGGTGTAGCCTTTTTGGACACTTCTTTCTTGGTACATGAAGCATTTCTGGCAGAACGTCTAGTTGCCTGCAAGGTAGACTGCCGAGGAGACGGTGAAGCTTGGACGGACTGCTTAGCAGACGGTTTCTCTATGCCGGACCGCGGTGCTGGCGGTGCTACTGTGATGGACTGCTGGGCTGTAGGAATAGAGGCATCAGATTGCTGCCGATGCGTTGAAGCTATGTCGGGTTTTTGCGTAGGTGGTGCCAACTTGTCGGTGTGCTGAGGAGGCCGTGCCAATGCGTTGGTTTGCTGAGTAGGAAATGCTGACGCATTGGTATGCTGATCACGCGACTGTGGACCGACGGACTGATGAGCAGTCGGTTATGGACCTACAGACTACTTAGCAGGCGATTCTGATGCATCAGACTACTTAGCAGTCTATTCCACCACGTTGGTCTACCGAGTATGTGTTGCAGCTGGGTCTCCCCCCGCTACTTCAGCGGCCGGCATCTGAACCGGTGGTGCGTCTTCAGCAGTTGTAGGCCTTTCCACTGGCTGCTTTGGGGCAGAGGATGACATGGCCTGTACACCACAAAGTCGGGCAAGCTGACCACAGGTTGATGCATCAGCCCGCGAGAGCTGCTGTGGCAAGGAGAGCGTCACCCGTTGAGGGGCGACAGTGGTTGCTCTTGGCGGGGCTTCAGAGATCTCATCGATGAACTCTATTTCATTTCGTGGCCACTGGATGTGATGTAATAGTGTTTCTCCCAAGGCCCTTTTCTCATTGAAGACTCCTAGGATATTCTTTAGGGCAAATTAATTGAATCCAGGCTTTACTTCAGTCACGTAGCACTTCACACAGCCCGGATTCAATGGCGGATTGTCCAAGAAGAGGCCATCTTCCAAGAAGGGTGGGCAAACCCAGGCTGTTGCACATTTTAATGTACCTTCATAATGTGTAAGCACACCCTTCAGTCTGTCTTTCATTCTAGATAGATCAAATATAGCAGCATCATGAGCAGCTACAGTCTTAGTGTCGCTGGGGTCAGCTGATGCACAGCTACTCTTGTGCAGGATTGTCACGCAATAAGCAACATCCTCCATGCCTGCCTCCCCTCCCATCTGCTGGCTATCTATCAGTGTTAGAGTCTTCTACATCATCATTGACTCCTCAACATCCTTTCGAACAGCCGGATAAATCTCCTTCGTCAACCTTTCATACAATGCATTCTGCTTCATTTCACTCGTCGCTTTTTTCATGTTGAGCCTATCTTCTTTGCTGAGTGTGAAAGCCCTCTTGTGCGGGACATTAACACCTATACCCCTTGCACAGCCAGAGGGCTCTTTTGTTTCCAGAGCAATGTACAAAATGTCATATGGCCCTGAGTTCCTGTAGAACCTTCCAGGGATCTTGGAAGCCTCTAACATCACTTGATACAGTTTGGCGTCACGTGGGTTTTCAAAGTAACAAGTTCCGTCATCACGGCTCTTTGCACGTGCCCACGAGTAGTCTCTGGCGCGTTCGCCCCTAATTTCACTAAAGGCCAGATTCCCACCCGCCGCTACTGCTTCTTTGTCCTCCTGTTCCCATATCAGTTCCATGCCGTAGTATCCTGCCACATCCATATGGTGGGGGTGTATGTTCTTCTTCTGAAGTTCCGATTGCTTGAAACTCTTCTCAGCAAACTCTTTCGTTGCCCTGACCCTTTTGAATTCTTCCCATTCTACCTTTGTAATTTGGGGGTATGCAGGGATTGGGTCCTTGCCTTCACTCAAGTACTTCTTGTACATCACGTGCTTCCAGTTTCTCCAAGCATCCCTAGCCTTCTTCAGTGCAGCATGTTCCACCTGCATTCTCCACTGCTCTGGAATGTTGAAGTGATCCATGATCTCCTGGACTATCCTTCGCCGTGTTTCTGTGTCAGCCTTCTGAAACCCCGGTAGGTTAATGTTGAGCCTTGCCCTGCCAACAAATCCACACACACTCTTGAACCTCGTGCGTGCTTTATCTAGTTTAGCTGGAGCCCAAGACTTCATATACACCTTTAGGCTGGTGTGCGGGCTTCCTTGGAGCGTTCCTCCGTGTCCTGACTGGAAGGGTAATTGCTGCAGCTCTATCCCGTTCAAGATTACTTGATCCCTGACAATCTGCTGAAGACCTAGGGTTGTCCGAATCAGATGAAGATACATCGCATGAAGCATGAGTGTTGTCGCTGCTACTCGGCATCTATAGAGAACACATGCGAAGCTCAGGAAAGGAGGATAAGCATAAAACTAACAACTTGGAATCAAGCTTTCTAAACATGCCATGCAATAATTTAGAAAATGTACAACTAATTTGTTAAGTTTGTGTGACTCGGGCGCCCGCGATCTGTAAGTAGGCAGTAACTTATTGGAACAAATACAGCTTATATGTAGTAAGGAAGGTAGATAATGAACATATATATGCTCTCCGTTATTTTATAGCCAATTTGGGAACATACAGAACGAAATTGGAAGAGGGATAGAGAGGAAATATGCCTCACCGCGATGGTGAGCAGTAACTAACAGGCTTATTAATGCAAACCCGGCCGGACCACAGGAGAGGCGAGGGTTACTGCATCGATATGCTCGAGGGTGGCTGGCGAGCAAACGAAGACGGCGAGGTGCGGGCCGCCACGTGTTGGGAACGACAGTGGAGGTAGGATTGACGCCGAAGAGCAGGCACACGGTCGGGGTGAGCACGGCGGCGCCGGAGAGGGTTCTGCTGTGGCTCTAGGGGAGGGGGGAGCTGGCGATGGAGATTGGGTGACTAGTTGGGTGAAACGCGGCCGGACGGTGGGGGTGTTGGGGACTCTGTGTGTTGGTGGCCTAGGTGAAAAGGGTGAAAAATATCCCCGGTCACCGCGCGCGCGGAATGCCCTATGCAAACGGTGGCCTCTAAGCTCTCGTGTGCACAAACAGAGTAATTTCCCTTGAAATGAAGACGTACTAATTTTGAAATGAAGATGTGAGTTCATCGTCTCGCCTGTAAATTTTTCCCACGTAAAGCAATCACAATTATACCATGGGTTTGATTTGCTGGCGCATTTCAGGTCTCGTGTCCTATACGTAAGACATTTTTTGGCATTTACTGTGCATTTTGGCGTATAAATAAATTCCTAGCCGGACTGCATTTCCTGTCGAAAGGGATGAGGATTGTCGTTCGATCTGGGAGCATCCAACGGTGCAGACGTACGATCCATGGGGTTTGGGTTCTGGCCAATCAGAACGCACGACTCAGATCGCGCGCGCAGCAAAGGGGTGGGGCATCGGCCACGGTTTGGTAGGCACAGGGCTTTCGTGTGGCAACCGTGTGCTCTTTGAAAACAATTTTTTTGGAGGGGCTATTTGAAAACATTTACATGTGCTTTCGAAAGGGATGAGGATCGCCGTTCGATCAAGGAGAATCCAACGGTGCAGACGTACGATCCGTGGGGTTTGGGTTCTGGCCAATCAGAACACACGACTCAGATCGTGCGCATGGCATAGGGGGGCATCGGCCACGGTTTAGTGGACACACGGCTTTCGTGAGTGAACCGTGTCCTCTTTGAAAATATTTACATTACCTAACATCATATTTTTGTTCGAATGAAAACATGAGTTCATCGTTTCGCCTCCAATTTCTTTCCACGGTAAGAAATCACGATTGTACCCTATGGTTTGATTTTCTGGTACATTTTACCAGGCGGCAGGCCTCACTAGCAATCTCAAACTATGAATATGCCAAAAAAAGAGATCTCGTTTGTATGTATATATATAGTCGCAACTACACCTGCGTGTTAGCAACATCGTTTGTGTGTCGCTTTGCGAGTTTTCATACATTGTGCGAGAAATGGGAAAAAAACTTCAAACAGTTCGGCTGTAGGGTGCCACCAGACGCGTAGGCCTTGTTGGTATTTTAATTTCAGGAAATGCATATAGAGTCCGGAAAATAACGAAAATCATTGTGTCACAATCGCGTGCTCTCACGGTCGCATGAAAAAAATTTGGTAAAGTCAAAAAGGATCTCACAAGAAGGATCGTAGTTTCCAAAAGGAGATGCGGCACTTCGGACTACAAATTGTCAGTTACTAGCTACATCGTTCCGGCCCATTTCAGGTCGTCTGCTATGTTTAAGTCATTCTTTGCACTTACCTTGCATTGCATTTTAGTGCATATATAATTAATTACAGTCAAAAACCCTACTACAACTACATGTGGGTGTTTTAGTTAGGCTATATATACTTAGGCTACTCATAGTGGAGAGTGTCATATACTAGTATCATGCATATATATATGATCCTAGTGTATGATACTACCTTTAGTTAATTATAGCGCATAGTATAATACATAGAGTATAGTATCATAGATCATATTTATTGCCATGCATGACACAAATTAGCATCACATTTAACATGATACGGTATCTACCTATATGTTACTCTAACCCTATATATATATATTTAATTCTTTGCCACATCAGCATACTTGCTATTTCCTAGAGTGCATGATATCATTGGCTATGATACCACCACTATGGCCAGCCTTATATAGTGGGGTGTATCATATACTATATATAGTATCATGCATATGATACTAGTGTATGATACTACGTACGTACCTTCATAGTGCATATATAGTATCATAGAGTAGTATATATCATAGATGACCGTATTTATTGTGATGCATGACAAAAAGTAGTATAGCATTTATTATCTATATATATATATATATGTTACGGTATCTACCTATGTTACTGCTTCTTTGCCACATCATCATATTTGCTATTCCCGAGTGGATGATACCGGCTATGATACCCCCACTATGGCCACCCTAATAAGGCTGGTCGTAATATGGGAGTATCAAGCAGTATGATGCGTGCCAACTAGACTTTTTGGATGATGTGGCACATAGTTAAATGAGGAAAGAGAGGGTGTGGTATCATATCATGATACCGTATCATATTAAATGTTGTACTACCTTGTGTCATGCATGGCAATTAATTAGGCAACCTAAGATACTAACTTATGGTACTATGCATGCACGCATTACGGAGGTATTA
Organism: Triticum aestivum; assembly: GCF_018294505.1. Lineage (NCBI taxonomy): Eukaryota > Viridiplantae > Streptophyta > Magnoliopsida > Poales > Poaceae > Triticum > Triticum aestivum. The sequence continues at coordinate 219,540,612 of NC_057802.1, forward strand.
CCGATTATATACTAGTATCATGCATACATACTCCCTCCTTTCCGGTTTATAGGCTTATCTCAAAATTTTAGATTTTTCCATTTTATAAGGCTCAATTTGGCTGTTCCCCATCACATGTTCAGATTCCAAGGTGCATTAAATCATTGCATGCAAGGATTAAGAGAAAGTTGACCAATGCATGTACTTTATGCATGCATGTATTACAATTAATACATTGGAAAACATAATTTTTTGAGGAAAACAAAAGCATTAATTGGGTGTTTTTGCAAACTACAAAAAGTATTCCACCACTCACCATCTACCTTAGTTGGTGAGATTTTTGAATTGAGCCCTATAAGGCTGGTTGTAATAGGGAGTATCATATCCTAGTATCATGCATATGATATATACTAGTGTATGATACTACTTCCGTAATGCATAGTATCATCAGTTAGTATCTTAGGTTGCCTTATTAATTATCATGCATCACACAAAGTAGTACAACTTTTAATATGATACCACATCCGCTCTTTCCTCATTTAATTGTGTGCCACATCATCCAGAAATTCTAGTTGGCATGCATGATACTGCTTATGATACTACCATTAAAACCAACCTAAACCAGAAAGGATGGAGTATGATACTAGCTAGTCTATGATAGCTACCTCACTAAGAGCATGGTTAATAATACAGCCAACGGTCGGCTATAAGAAGTTGCCATATCATATACAGCCAACCTCTTAGCAGGCATGTAAAATAATAAGTTTTAAATATGTACTAGTTTATCAATACTTGGCCCACCTTACATCCTCACAAAGTGTTTTGGGTCTCGTGTTGCAGCTGGCTCTACTAACCAAGAGCCCGCTTCTCTTCTCTCTCCTCTTCTCTTTCCTCCAACTAATAAGCACGTATATATTATTGTATTCCTTATAGCCTGCTTATGTCACTCTATTGTACTTGCTCTAAGACTAGCCACAATGGAGAGTAACATACACATATCCCTAGACTATGTTGCTACCTTTCATAGTGGGTAGTAACATGAGTATGGTAACATGCAAAGGCTCATTTATTAGGTTATAGACTCATACTGCATTGGGACATGTGATGTTAGAGTAACTAGCTAAGTTACTCAAACTACCTCTCTCCTCATTAACTCATTGCCACATAAGCAAATTTGTTGAGTTGGACTCGATGTTACTGCTGAAGTTACTCCCACGGTGGCTAGTCCAATGCATAGTATCATAGAGTAGCTAGTATCATATGTAGTACTTTATTTATATTGTCATGCATGACACATAGTATCATAGCATTTATTATGATATGGTTTCATGATATGATACTTAACCCTCTCTTTCTTCATTTAATTCTATGACAGCTCATCAAAATTGGCTAGTTGGCATGCATGATACTAGCTATGATACCCCCTTACTATCAGCCTAGCAAAGAAGGTGTACAGATCATTTGTGCATCGCTTTGTGAGTTTTCATCCGTTTGCTCGAGAAGCAGGGAAAAGTTTCAAACATTTCGGCCGCGAGGTGCGGCCACTAGTGTAGGCCTAGTAGCTATTTTAATTACAGGAAATTCAGATGGAGTTCGGACATCATCAAAATCGATGTGTGCCCGTGGCGTGCTCTCATGAACCCATGGAAAAAATTGGTAAAGTTTGGCACAAGTTTCGATGACCGCTCTTTCCAAACCGGAGCATCTCACATGAATGATCATGGTTTCCAAAAGGAGATGTGTCAATTCAAACTCTGTGGCCGGTGACTTCTTCGTTTGGCCTCATAAAAATTTCCACGGTACGCAATCACCATTATACCACGGGTTTGATTTTCTAGCGCATTCAGGTATTGTTAGCTATATTTAAGACATTTTTTAGATTAACGTGCATTTTGTGCATAAAAATAAAATTACAACCGGAACTGCATGTGCTATCGAAAGGGATGAGGATCGCCCTTCGATCTGGGAGCGTCCAATGGTGCAGATGTATGATCCGTGGGGTTTGGGTTCTGGCCAATCAGAAAGCTCGACTCAGATCGTGGGCAGGGTGGCGGGGTTTGGTTGGCACATGGCTTTCATCAACGAAACGTTTGCTATTCGCAAAACAGATTGCATATTTTTGTTCACACATACTATAGTGAGATCAATTGAGTGTGCTACCTCTGTGATATAATATAATAATAATAATAACAGAAAAAAGTTCATATTCGTTGCCTGAGATGACAGCATATCAAGGTCAACATATTAACGGTTCTTACATCAATAGAAAACCGGGCATAACTCACAAATTCAGTATTCGCGACAGTTCTAACTTGAACGAATTACGTTGCAGGGTAGGCATAAAGACTAGTCCTACAGCTTAATTCCCATGTACATGGGGGAACTGGGATCATTACGTTGACCCCAAATGAACTTGGGTTTTACGATGATTTTACGCTTCTCTGTTACACGGGTGCGTGATCCCATGGTTGGCAACTCATCAAATTCATCGTACTCGTCCTCATCGGCAACATCATCGACACCCAGTACCCTTCTCTTCCCATGCATCACTAAATGGCAGTTCTTATGCAAGGGATCATCCACAAAGAAAATCGGGGTGGCATCGATGGCTAAAATGAATGGGTCCGCGTGATATGCCATCGTTGTCATGTTAACACAGGTCTTCATGTACAGATCAATCCTTACCTGACCAAGAGGGATCCATGCGCACCTGAATAATGCCACCTTAACTTTCACATAGTCAAGCTCCCAAATCTCTTTGATGGTTCCATAGTATACCCTTTTATCAGCTTCATTTACAGTCATGCATTCTATTTGAACACAGATGTTCTGATAAGAGGTCTTCCGATCACGTTCCTCAGTGTAGAACATGTATCCATTTATGTCATATGCTTGGTACGTCAACACCATAGGTGATAGCTTTTGTGCCAACCACGTAGCAATGTCATCGATGGATCCTTGTGCCAAACGATTCTTCAGCCATTCGGCGTAGTGCTTAGTGTGCTCCTTCATCTCCACATTTGATGAAGGCACCATTAGGAAGAAGCTTTGGCGTATCTCCGCCAAGTGTTCTTCGGCATAAGCGCTGAGAACTGGGCTGTTAAGCAGTACTGTCAAATGGGCTTTCTCTGCCAATTCTCCGGGTGCAACCATTTGCGTGCCAGCAAGGACCGGCTTACCTTTCAGCCTTCCCTCGTGGCAAGAGTGGGGCAAACCTATAGGTCTTTGTTTCATGTATTCGGTGCAAAACTCAACCACCTCCTCTGCGGTATAACCTTGTAGGATGCTTGCCTCTAGTTGGTTTCAGTTCTGACAAAGTGCTTCAGTATTCCCATGAACCGCTCGAAGGGATACATGTTGCGAAGAAACACTGGACCACAATACTTTATCTCGTCGAGAAGGTGCACAGTGAGATGGACCATGACATCAAAGAATGATGATCCGAAAAACATCTCTAGGTTAGACAATATTCTTGCAATATCATCTTGCATATGATCCAACTCTTCAGGATCTACAACTTTCTACCATAGTTGGTTGAAGAAATCACAGAGGTCAATGATTGTGTTTCTTATATCGTTGTCCATCAGATTCCTGGTGGCCACCGGGAGGATTTGTGTCAACATTACATGGCAATCATTTGACTTCATGTGTCCCAACTTCATTTTACATGAGCTCACATCCACGAGACTTCTGATGTTTGCGCAGTAGGAAGAGGGTGTCTTAACTGACAACAAATAGGTGAAGAACGGTGTTGCTTCTTTTGTACTGAAATTGTAACTCTGGCGAGCTTTGATGAATTTGTCATCATCTTCTGCTTCACTCTTGCGTTTTGATTGATTAGCAAGCATATCGAGCCGTGAACCGTCACCATCCTTTCTTTTACCTTTAATCTTGAGCAGAGTACCAATGATGCTTTCACATACGTTCTTCTCTATGTGCATGACATCGATGCAGTGACGTACACGTAGAATCTCCCAGTAAGGTAATTTCCAGAACACCGATTTCTTCTTAAACACTTGACCCTTGGGTGTTTGTTTCACCGTCAAAGGGTGGTTCTTGCCAAGCACAACATTAATTTTTTAGCCATGTTGTGGACCACCACCCTTTCATAGGGTCTTAGGCCCACACTTGCCTCTGCCGTACCATCAAATTCAGCTTTCATCTTTCGGTATGGGTGAGTTTTCCGTAAGAACCTACGATGACGCAAATACACGGTTTTGTGCGAGTTGGGAAGTCTTCTGCTAGCTGTGCTATCCATGCATGTGACACACCCTACATCTCCCTTTGTTTTCTGCCCCGATGTGTTGCCTAATGCCGGCATATCTTGAATGGTGTGCACCAGCATCATAACATTTTACAGCCGGCACATCTATCCACACTGTCAGCAGTTCTTCTACCAGTAGCTGAAAGTAAATGTCGATGTCATTTCCAGGTTGCTTCGGGCCTTGGATAATCATTGACATCATAATGTATTTTTTCTTCATACACAACCAAGGAGCTAGGTTATATATGCACAGAAGCACCGCCATGTGCTGTGATTGGTGCTCATATCGCCAAAAGGATTCATCCCGTCAGTACACTCCCCGAGCCTTATACTTCTAGGATCCTTGGCAAATTTTTCAAACTTGTTGTCGATTAATTCCCACTGAGCCCCATCTTTCGGGTGCCTCATAAACTTATCCGCAATTCGCTCATCATGATGCCACCGCAACCTCTTTGCCTCTCTAGGGTTTGCAAACAAACGCCTCAACCTTGGAATTAAAGGCAAGTACCAAACAACCTTGAACGGGATTCCTGTCTTGATCTCGTCGTCCAATTTGTACTTGTCCTTTGCTCTCCTGCGCTTGTATCGTGCATGCTTGCATGTGGGACATGCACGCAAATCTTTGTACTCACCACGGTACAATATACAATCATTCACACAAGCGTGTATCTTCTGTACTTCAAGTTCCAATGGGCAAACAATTTTCTTCGCTTCATTCGTGCTTCTGGGGAGCACATTATCTTCCGGAAGAATTTCTTTGAAAAGACCTAACATCTCTGTGAAGCCCTTGTTTGATAGACCGTTTGCTGCTTTAAATCTGAGAAGCGCCAGGGTGGCACTCAACTTGGAATATTTCTTTTTGCAACCTGGATACAATTCTTTCTTGGAGTCCGCATCAATGGTTGGCAGATCCTTGTACCCAATCATATCCTTTTTTGGGCCCTTGAAATCTGCAATCATAGCAGCAAAATCTGGCATATCAAGATCGTCGTCATCTGCGTCGACGTCTTGGTTTTCCAGTGGGCGTTTCGGCTTTCCGGTGTTCCATTGGTAGCTTGACGCCTCTGCCCCGATGTTAGATTCAACATCCATGTGACACTGATCGGGGTTTGGCATCTCGCTGCCCTGGGTATCTTCATCCATGACCTCCTCTTCACCGTGTCTGGTCCAACGTGTATATCCATCCATGAATCCCCTAGAGACTAAGTGCATCTGGACATCTGCAACTTCATGTGACTCTGTATTGGCACAATCAGTACATGGACACAGGATGTAATCCGCATCACCAATTCTCCTCTTTGTACTTTCAGCCAAATTCATGAACTCTGTCACGCCACTGATAAAATCTGCGGTTTTCCGATTCTTCATCCATCGAGATCGTTCCATCTGCAGCACACGAATGGTAATTAAAAACAAAACAACAACATTAATACACGGATTAACTGCTGCCCAAAGATGCGTGCATAAATCACAAGGTTTTATTTTCATAATTACTGAGGGCGCTCCATGTTGTTATCCAGACGTGCAATGACAAAAATTAATGGCCAGTCAATTTACACGCAGAGTACTAGTACAACACTACCCTTAGGAATTGAATACCTTAAATAAGCCACTCACGAAAAGGATACCTTAATTAATTAGCCGCATGGCGACCTCCACCCAGCAGATAGAGAAGCTCGATGCGTGGCACGCCGAGACAGCAGGGTCGAGGAGCAAAGCTTAGTGCGGCTGCCGCCTGAAGTTCGATCTCCACTATCTCGCCATCGATCGCGATGGATGTGCTCGAATCACGCCGCCGCCGACCTCGATGGTTGAGCTCCTCCTATCTCCCGCCGCAGACCGAGGATTGACCTCCTATGACGCCGCCACCGCCCGTCGACCGAGGATTGACCTCTTCTCCGGTAGCCGCTGCCTAGGCCGCCACCGCCATCTCTATATGCAGAGCGGTTTTTTTACGGATATCCGCAGAGTGGATGTTTACACGGAATGTCACTGTAACTCAATTATATGGACAAGGTAGTACATCACATACGGTTATGTAACGGCAACCGTGTCTAACCTACGTTGTCTTCTCACACGGTTTGGTGCGGAAATCGTGTGTGACGTTGTAATACCTAACACAAACGACATGTATAAACAGTGTGCCGTATACAACATATAGTGCCATAAGTAGTTCCCAACCGTTAGCTTATCTCCACAGTTTCCCCATTTCCCCCAAATCCCTACATAGCCTCAAAATTACCTCGCGTGGCGCTGACATTGGGGGAATGCGGACGAGTGGTGCTGATGGTTTCGGTGCGGCTGCTCCTGCTCGTATCGCCGCCACGACGGCGGTCGCCGCCGAGCACTTGCCTAAGGTCATCAGAAGGCAGGTGTACTACGGATCCGAATCGTCCTGTCAGGTTCCAATCTATCCCGATCTTTTTTAGCATGTCCAAAGTATAGCTCCTTGCTGAATCCGTCCTGAATGACCCCCCTCCCCCCAGGAAAGCGATCTGCCGCCGGATCCGGAGCATGACTCCAGACTCCCGCAACACGAGTTCGACTCCGAGTTTTGCGCCACCGAGAAGTACCAAAAGCTGAGTTGTGTGCACGGGCACACTCCCGCTCGACGTGTATGCACGGAGGGATTCGACATTGGCAGGCGGTTTCTCAGTTGCCCCTTAGAGGTTAGTGCTAATTAAGTTCATCATTTTACTTCAGTTAATGCCACCGCTCATCCTGAATACTATTTAACATTGGCAGGGATATGAGGCTTGTGCCTTTGTTAACTGGCTGGATGAAGAATGGCATGGCAGGGCTCAGAGTGTTATCACCAAGCTCGCAGAAGATAACGTAAAGCTAAAGAAGAAACTGGCTGATCTGGAATGTACAATCAGTACGATGAAGCAAGAAAGAATCAATCACAGGCAACAGATGAAAGCAAGAGACAAGAAGGAACTAGCATGTGTAGTTGTGGTTGTCGCATTAGCCATGTTCTATGCGCTGTTTGCAATGATTAGGGGTTTTGTTTGACAGTATTGCTAAAGCACATCTAGATGTGCTCTAAGTAATGCACATCTAGGTCCTATGCCATTGATGTTACGCGAAGATTCGTGCAGATATTTTTCTTTGTCTTTTTTCTTTTCCTTTCTAGTTTGATTATTACTGGCTTTATCAATAAGAAGAGCTCAATGTATTGCTTGCCAACTGTCCTACTCCGTTCGTACCGGTACCGGTGCATAATCCCAAAACTCGTTCCTTGTTTTTGTCCTGAAAAAGGAAACCAACCAAATAGCCAATAGGAGTCCTGCGCAACCCCGGGAATTTGGAGCGACTGGGTACAAATAATTGCGGTTGATTATATCAGCGGTTAGATAATACGTCAACCCCCGCT
>NC_057802.1:219548553-219581794 GCF_018294505.1 Triticum aestivum
CAATTGGAAGTTCCTCTTCTCTGCATACCCCGCTTAAGTGTGCATCATCTTCATCGTCCCTGGCAGGGCCGTGCTACACACTGGCACACACTGTGCAGCCATGTCGAGCGACAGTGTGGACGACAGCTCGGCCAGTAGTCTGGCGCCCGATGATAGGTCAACATAGGAATCATCCCGCTCATCTTCCATGAGTCGGGCATCGAGCCCAAACCTCGATTATATCCGTTTCATGGAAGGGATGGCGCCTCCGGACTCATCAGATGCTACCTCTTGAGCAATGCGTTGGTTTTTCCCTTGAAGAGGAAAGGGTCATGCAGCAAAGTAGCGTAAGTATTTCCCTCAGTTTTTGAGTACCAAAGTATCAATCCAGTAGGAGACTACACACAAGTCGCCTCGTACCTACACAAACAAATAAGAACCTTGCAACCAACGCGATAAAGGGGTTGTCAATCCCTTCACGGCCACTTGCAAAAGTGAGATCTGATAGAGATAATAAGATAAATATTTTTGGTATTTTTTATGATAAAGATTGAACGTAAAAGATTGCAAAGTAAAATATATTGGAAACATATATGATGGAGAATAGACTCGGGGGCCATAGGTTTCAATAGTGGATTCTCTCAAGATAGCATAAGTATTACGATGGGTGAACAAATTACTGTTGAGCAATTGATAGAAAAGTGCATAATTATGAGAATATCTGGGAATGATCATGTATATAGGCATCACGTCCGTGACAAGTAGACCGAAACGATTCTGCATCTACTACTATTAATCCACACATCGACCACTATCCAGCATGCATCTAGAGTATTAAGTTCATAAGAACAGAGTAACACATTAGGCAAGATGACATGATGTAGAGGGATAAACTCAAGCAATATGATATAAACCCCATCTTTTTATCCTCGATGGCAACAATACAATACGTGTCGTTTCCCTTTCTATCACTGCGATCGAGCAACGCAAGATTGAACCCAAAGCTAAGCACTTCTCCCATTGCAAGAAAGATCAATCTAGTAGGCCAAACCAAACTGATAATTCAAAGAGACTTGCAAAGATAACAAATCATACAGAAAAGATTTCAGAGGAGATTCAAATATTGTTCATAGATAATCTTGATCATAAACCCACAATTCATCGGATCTCGACAAACACACCGCAAAACGAATTACATCGAATAGATCTCCAAGAAGATCGAGGAGAACTTTGTATTGAGATCCAAAGAGAGAGAAGAAGCCATCTAGCTAATAACTATGGACCCGAAGGTCTATGGTAAACTACTCACACATCATCAGAGAGGCTATGGTGTTGATGTACAAGCCCTCCGTGATCGATTACCCCGCCGGCGGAATGCCAAAAAGGCCCCAAGATGGGATCTCACGGGTACAGAAGGTTGCGGCGGTGGAAATAGGGTTTCGTGGTGCTCTCGGATGTTTTCGGGGTATATGGATATATATAGGAGGAAGAAGTAGGTCGGTGGAGCTGCGAGGGGCCCACGAGGGTGGGGGCGCGCCTCCCTGCCTCGTGGCGTCCTCGCTTCTTTCTTGACGTCCACTCCAAGTCCCCTGGATCATGTTTGTTCCAAATATAACTCTCCCGAAGGTTTCATTCCGTTTGGATTCTGTTTGATATTCCTTTTCTGCGAAACACTGAAATAGGCAAAAAACAGCAATTTGCACTGGGCCTTTGGTTAATAGGTTAGTCCCAAAAATAATATAAAAGTGCTTAGTAAAGCCCATTAAAAATCCAAAACAGATAATATAATAGCATGGAACAATAAAAAATTATAGATACGTTGGAGACGTATGAAGCGTCCCCAAGCTTAATTCCTGCTCGTCCTCGAGTGGGTAAATGATAAAAATAGAATTCTTGATGTGGAATGCTACCTAGCATAATTTTCAATGTAATTTCCTTTATTGTGGCATGAATGTTCAGATCCCAAAGGTTCAAGATAAAAGTTTAATATTGACATAAAAATAATAATACTTCAATCATACTAACAAAGTAATCATGTCTTCTCAAAATAACATGGCCAAAGAAAGTTATCCCTACAAAATCATATAGTCTGGCTATGCTCTATCTACATCACACGAAGTAATCATGCACAACCCCGATGACAAGCCAAGAAATTGTTTCATACTTTTGATGTTCTCAAACTTTTTCAATCTTCACGCAATACATGAGTGTGAGCCATGGACATAGAACTATATGTGGAATAGAATGGTGGTTGTGGAGAAGAGAAAAAGGAGAAGATAGTCTCACATCAACTAGGCGTATCAACGGGCTATGGAGATGCCCATAAATAGATATCAATGTGAGTGAGTTGGAATTGCCATGCAACGGATGCACTAGAGCTATAACTGTATGAAAGCTCAACAAAAGAAACTAAGTGGGTGTGCATCCAACTCGCTTGCTCACGAAGACCTAGGGCATTTTGAGGAAGCCCATCATTGGAATATACAAGCCAAGTTCTATAATGTAAAATTCCCACTAGTATATGAAAGTGACAACATAGGAGACTCTCTATCATGAAGATCATGGTGCTACTTTGAAGCACAAGTGTGGTAAAAGGATAGTAACATTGTCCCTTCTCTCTTTTTCTCTCATTTTTTATTTGGGCCTTTTTCTCTTTTTTTATGGCCTCTTTTTTTCTTTTTATTCTTTTCGTCCGGAGTCTCATCCAGACTTGTGGGGGAATCATTGTCTCCATCATCCTTTCCTAACTTGGGATAATGCTCTAATAATGATGATCATCACACTTTTATTTACTTACAGCTCAAGAATTACAACTCAATACTTGGAACAAAATATGACTCTATGTTAATGCCTCCGGCGGCGTACCAGGATATGCAATGAATCAAGAGTGACATGTATGAAAAAATTATGAAGGTGGCTTTGCCACAAATACGATGTCAACTACATGATCGTGCAAAGCAATACGACAATGATGGAATGTGTCATAATAAACGGAACGGTGGTAAGTTGCATGGCAATATATCTCGGAATGGCTATGGAAATGCCATGATAGGTAGGTATGGTGGCTGTTTCGAGGAAGCTATATGGTGGGTGTATGATACCGGTGAAAGGTGCGCGGTACTAGAGAGGCTAGCAATGGTGGAAGGGTGAGAGTGCGTATAATCCATGGACTCAACATTAGTCATAAAGAACTCACATACTTATTGCAAAAATCTATTAGTTATCGAAACCAAGTACTACACGCATTCTCGTAGGGGGGTAGATTGGTAGGAAAAGACCATCGCTGGTCCCCGACCGCCACTCATAAGGAAGACAATCAATAAATAAATCATGCTCCGACTTCATCACATAACGGTTCACCATACGTCCATGCTACGGGAATCACAAACTTTTAGAACAAGTATTTATCAAATTCACAACTACTGAACTAGCATGACTCTAATATTACCATCTCCATATCTAAAAACAATCATCAAGTATCAAACTTCTCATAGTATTCAATGCACTTTTATGAAAGTTTTTATTATACCTATCTTGGATGCTCATCACATTAGGACTAAATTTATAGCCAAAGCAAATTACCATGCTGTTCTAAAGGACTCTCAAAATAATATAAGTGAAGCATGAGAGATCAACAATTTCTATAAAATAAAACCACCACCGCGCTCTAAAAAGATATAAGCGAAGCACTAGAGCAAAATTATCTAGCTCAAAAGATATAAGTGAAGCACATAGAGTATTCTAATAAATTCCGATTCATGTGTGTCTCTCCCAAAATGTGTGTACAGCAAGGATGAATGGGGTAAACTAAAAAGCGAAGACTCAAATCATACAAGATGCTCCAAGCAAAACACATATCATGTGGTGAATAAAAATATAGCATCAAGTAAAGTTACCGATGGACGAAGACGAAAGAGGGGATGCCTTTCGGGGCATCCCCAAGCTTTGGCTTTTGGCTGTCCTTGAATTTTACCTTGGGGTGCGCATCCCCAAGCTTAGGCTCTTGCCACTCCTCATTCCATAATCCATCAAATCTTTACCCAAAACTTGAAAACTTCACAACACAAAACTCAACAGAAAATCTAATGAGGTCCGTTAGCGAAATAAAACAAACCACCACTTAAGGTACTGTAATGAACTCATTATTTATTTATATTTGTGTTAAACCTACTGTATTCCAACTTCTCCATGGTTCATAACCTCCGATACTAGCCATAGATTCATCAAAATAAGCAAACAACACGTGAAAAACAGAATCTGTCAAAAACAGAACAGTCTGTAGTAATCTGCATCTAACGCAAACTTCTGTAACTCAGAAAAATCTACCAAAATAGGACGTCCTAGATAAGTTTTTTTATTGGTCTACTGCAATTTGAATCAGTATTTTATCACGTTCTAGTGATTTTTAACAATTGTTTTCGTGAGCAGAAAGTTTCTGACTTTGTCAGCAAGATCAAATTACTATCATCCAAGAAGATCCTATAGTTTTACTTGGCACAAACATTAATTAAAATATAAAACCACATCTAGCCAGAGGCTAGATCAAATATTTATTACTAAACAGAACAAAAAGCAAGAAACAAAAATAAAATTGGGTTGCCTCCCAACAAGCGTTATCGTTTAACGCCCCTAGCTAGGCATAAGGCAAGAATAGATCTAGGTATTATAATCTTTGGTATGCAATCCATAAGTGGCTCTCATAATAGATTCATAAGGTAATTTAATTTTCTTCCTAGGATAGTATTCCATGCCTTTCCTTAATGTAAATTGTAATCTAATATTCCCTTCGTTCATATCAATAATTGCACCAATCGTTCTAAGGAAAGATCTACCAATAATAATAGGACATGTAGGATTGCAATCTATGTCAAGAACAATGAAATCTATGGGCACATAATTCCTATTTGCAACAATAAGAAAATCATTAATTCTTCCCATAGGTTTCTTAATGGTTGAATCTGCAAGATGCAAGTTTAAAGAACAATCATCAAATTCACGGAAACCTAACACATCACACAAAGTTTTTGGAATCGTGGAAACACTAGCACCCAAATCACACAAAGCACAGCATTGATGATATTTAATTTTAATTTTAATAGTAGGTTCCCATTCATCATAAAGTTTTGTAGGGATAGAAACTTTTAATTCCAGCTTTTCTTCATAAGATTGCATTAAAGCATCAACGATATGTTTAGTAAAAGCATTATTTTGACTATAAGCATGAGGAGAATTTAGCATGGATTGCAAAAAGGAAATACAATCTATTAAAGAACAATTATCATTATTAAATTCCATGAAATCCAAAATAGTGGGTTCATTGCTATGTAAAGTTTTGACCTCTTCAATCCCACTTTTACCAATTTTTGCATCAAGATCTAAAAACTCCGAATCATTGGGATGCCTTCTAACTAAAGTTGACTCATCTCCAGTCCCATCATTATCAAGATTCATATTGCAAAACAAAGATTTAATAGGAGGAACATCAATCACTTTTAGATCTTCATCCCTATTGTCATGAAAACTAGAAGAGGTCCTCCTCCTTGCTGGTTGTGCTGATGATATTTGGAATGGCGGCCGGTGGTGTTGGTGCGTCGGCTTCGGATCTTAGAAAGGCCTTCTTCTGTGCCCTTTCCTCGGCGGGTCTTCCGGAAGTTCGGCTGTATGTGTGCGTGCGTGCGTGCATGTGTGTGTGTTTTTTGGTTGTGTCTCCTCTTGTTTCCCCCGTGTATTCTGGTTCACTTGAACCTATCTTGTATGGAGCTGCGAGGCTTCTAGGCAAATTCGATGGAATATATGCAGGTGGTTGAGGGCCCTCCCTCCTCCCTCGGTGAAAATTTCAAAAAAAAACTAGAAACTCTCATGGCTTTCTTTGCACTCATCAAATGAAATTCTCATGGCTTTGAGAGACTCATTGATATCATGCTTAGGTGGAATAGATCTAAGTTTCAAGGAATCAACATCAAGAGAAATTATATCCACGTTCCTAGCCAACTCATCAATCTTAGGCAATTTTTCTTCAAGCAAAGCATTGAAATTCTTTTGAGAAATCATATATTCTTTAACACTAGTCTGAAAATCAGAAGGCATCTTATTAAAATTTCCATAAGAGTTGTTGTAGGAATTACCATAATTATTAGAGGAATTACTAGGAAACGACCTAAGATTAAAGTTTCCTCTATATGCGTTGTTACCAAAATTGTTCCTACCAACAAAATTCACATCCATAGATTCATTATTATTCTCAATCAAAGTGGACAAAGGCATATCATTAGGATCAGAAGAAACACTCTTATTAGCAAACAATTTCATAAGTTCATCCATCTTTCCACTCAAAACATTAATCTCTTCAGTCGCATGAACCTTTCTACTAGTGGATCTTTCGGTGTGCCATTGAGAATAATTAACCATAATATTTTCAAAGAGTTTAGTAGCTTCTCCTAAAGTGATTTCCATAAAAGTGCCTCCCACGGCCGAATCTAAAAGATTTCTAGAAGCAAAATTCAATCCAACCTAAAAAATTTGTATAATCATCCATAAATTCAGACCATGTATAGGACAATTACGTATCATTAATTTCATCCTCTCCCAAGCTTGTGCAACATGTTCATGATCCAGTTTCTTAAAATTCATAATATCGTTTCTAAGAGAGATGATCTTTGCGAGAGGAAAATACTTAGAGATAAAAGCATCTTTGCACTTATTCCAAGAATCAATACTATTTTTGGGCAAAGACGAAAACCAAGTTTTAGCACGATCTCTAAGTGAAAACGGAAATAGCTTCAATTTAACAATATCATTATCCACGTCTTTCTTCTTTTGCATATCACACAAATCAACAAAATTGTTTAAATGGGTAGCGGCATCTTCCCTAGGAAGGCCAGAGAATTGATATTTCATGACAAGATTCAGCAAAGCAGTATTAATCTCACAAGATTCAGCATCGGTAATAGGAGCAATCGGAGTTCTAAGAAAATCATTGTTGTTGGTATTGGAAAAGTCACACAATTTATTATTGTCTTGAGCCATCGTGACAAACAATCCAACACACAGGCACACAAAGAGCAAGTGAAAAAGAGGCGAACAGAAAGAGAGGGCGAATAAAACGGCAAAGGTGAAGTGGGGGAGAGGAAAACGAGAGGCAAATGGCAAATAATGTAATGCGAGGGGTAAGATTTTGTGATGGGTACTTGGTATGTCTTGACTTGACTTGACTTGGCGTAGATCTCCCCGGCAACGGCGCCAGAAATCCTTCTTACTACCTCTTGAGCACTGCGTTTGTTTTTCCCTTGAAGAGGAAAGGGTGATGCAGCAAAGTAGCGTAAGTATTTCCCTCAGTTTTTGAGAACCAAGGTATCAATCCAGTAGGAGACTACACACAAGTCGCCTCGTACCTACACAAACAAATAAGAACCTTGCAACCAACGCGATAAAGGGGTTGTCAATCCCTTCACAACCACTTTCAAAAGTGATCTGATACAGATAATAAGATAAATATTTTTGGTATTTTTTATGATAAAGATTGAAAGTAAAGATTGCAAAGTAAAAAAATTGGAAACTTATATGATGGAGAATAGACCCGGGGGCCATAGGTTTCACTAGTGGCTTCTCTCAAGATAGCATAAGTATTACGGTGGGTGAACAAATTACTGTCAAGCAATTGATAGAAAAGTGCATAATTATGAAAATATCTAGGCATGATCATGTATATAGGCATCACGTCCACGACAAGTAGACCGATACGATTCTGCATCTACTGCTATTACTCCACACATCGACCGCTATCCAGCATGCATCTAGAGTATTAAGTTCATAAGAACAGAGTAACGCATTAGGCAAGATGACATGATGTAGAGGGATATACTCAAGCAATATGATATAAACCCCATCTTTTTATCCTCGATGGAATTAATACAATATGTGTCGTTTCCCTTTCTGTCACTGGGATCAAGCAACGCAAGATTGTACCCAAAGCTAAGCACTTCTCCCATTGCAAGAAAGATCAATCTAGTAGGCAAAACAAAAATGATAATTCGAAGAGACCTGCAAAGATAACAAATCATACATAAAAGAATTCAGAGGATATTCAAATATTGTTCATAGATAATCTTGATCATAAACCCACAATTCATCGAATCTCGACAAACACACCGCAAAAAGAATTACATCGAATAGATGTCCAAGAAGATCGAGGAGAACTTTGTATTGAGATCCAAAGAGGGAAAAGAAGCCATCTAGCTAATAACTAGGGACCCGAAGGTCTATGGTAAACTACTCACACATCATCGGAGAGGCTATGGTGTTGATGTAGAAGACCTCCGTGATCGATTCCCCCTCCGGCGGAGCACCGGAAAAGGCCCCAAGATGGAATCTCACGGGTACAGAAGGTTGCGGCGGTGGAAATAGGGTTTCGTGGTGCTCTTGGATGTTTTCGGGGTATATGGATATATATAGGAGGAAGAAGTAGGTCAGTGGAGCTGCGAGGGGCCCACGAGGGTGGGGGCGCGCCCAGGGGGGCAGGCACACCTCCCTGCCTCGTGGCCTCCTCGCTTCTTTCTTGGCATCCACTCCAAGTCCCCGGGATCACGTTTGTTCCAAAAATAACTCTCCCGAAGGTTTCATTCCGTTTGGATCCCGTTTGATATTCCTTTTCTGCAGAACACTGAAATAGGCAAAAAAACAGCAATTTGCACTGGGCCTTTGGTTAATAGGTTAGTCCCAAAAAAATATAAAAGTCCTTAGTAAAGCCCACTAAACATCCAAAACAAATAATATAATAGCGTGGAACAATCAAAAATTATAGATACGTTGGAGACGTATCATCAGACGACAACCAGATGGACAAGGAGCCGTCCGAGGACGAAGAAGAGAATGACGATGATGACGAAGAAGAGAATGACGATGATGATGAGGAGGAGGAGGAGGACAATGACAGCAACGACGATGGCGATGGCGGCGGTGATGAAAAGCGAACGGTCAGTGGCAAGATGCGTCCTTGCCAAGACGATGTCGCGGGGCCATCCAACAACAACAAGAAGAAGAAGAATGACTAAATTAAGCAGGCTATATATATCTCTATTTATCTTGTCAATCTCATCGCAGACGGTTTGTTCAACTGTGTGCCCTGACGAGCAAACAATTCACAAAAAAAGACTGGATGGGCTGTCTATAATGATCACACACAATTCTGTTTGCCGACCTGTTTGCCGGGTATCACACACATCTTGTTACATCGAATCATTTGTGTTCACCTCAATCATCGCAAATGGTTCATCGGAGTGAACTGTATGCTGTAAATCGCACACACCTTGATCTGGCTGCCCGTTTCTGTTGTTCTATCTCATCGTAAATAGTTCGTACAGATCAACTAAATGCCCTCATCGCACACGCAACTAAAATCTGAACCGTGTTTGATGTATCATTCATCGCAAACGTTCTGCATCTTTTTTGAAGGTTTTTTGACATCACCGTTTGCGATTAATGCATCACACACTGTTTCGTCAAAGGGTCTCTGATTGTAGTGTCGCGTTAGCAGCATCCTGCAGTCGTGATCACCAAAGAAGTTCCATGCTTTTGAGAGGGAAATCACCAAGATTGAAGGGGAATCCAAATTTTCTTCGTTCTTTGCCCTGGAGTTTTTTTCTACGACGAGCATACACCCTGCAAATCACCGTGTTCAAATTTTGCATTTTTCGGGCTCATTTACCATATTTAGGGGATTATGTGCATTTTCTAGGCATTTAGTGCATGTAAATCCAATCCAGCTACAGCTGCACGGGTGTGATTTGAGGGACGTGGATTGCCGTTCGATCGCGGCGCATCCTACGGTGCACACGTGCGATCCGCGTGGCTGGGGTTCCGACCAATCATAACGCAACACACCATAGGATCAGCGCACACTGTTTCCGGAAGCGACGGAGATGAACTGTGTGCGATAATGAACGAGTAAAATTCTAAGGGAAGCCAAATTTCTGTTGTCGTTTGTCATTGAGATATTGAATACAACCGCACTGTACGACTGCCCGGCCCCTCCGTCCCAGAGCTCTCTCCAGGCGTCGTCCTTGGCACCGCGGCACATAGTAACTGGTAAGGAAGCGATGGCATCCCGCCGCGCCGTGTTCGTCACCGCCTGCGACCGCACACATGGTAAGGAAGCGATGGCATCTCGCCCCGCAGAGTTCATCGCCGCCGGCGGCCAGACAGTTACATGGGCGGACTTTGAGGCTGCCATGGTTGAATGGGTTGTGGATCTAGAGGCGGCCAAGGCCGCACAGAAGGAGCAAAAAAGGCAGAAAGCAGTCAAGAAAAGAGAGTCCCGCTGCCACAAGAAAAAAGGGGCCGCACGCCATGGTGAGGAGAGCTTGGCAGAGATCGAAGCACGGTGTGCTGCCGCCTACAAGGCCGGGAAGGAGAACGCCAGCGTCTAGCCAGCATGCATCAATGGCAGCATGTGAGAAGTAGTTTAAGTTCGTAGTATTAGAGAAAATTACCAGTAGTACTTTAAGTTTGTAGTATTAACATAAAATGTTGGTAAGAGCATCCTTTGAGGGCTTTGAGCGTTGATTAGCATGTGTGCCCATGTGCGTTTTTTTGCGTTAATCATTAGAAGATCACAAAACACACGGTTTCTATGCCGTGCCGTCTACATTTTTTTGCGTTAATGATCCATAAGTCAGTTACCTGTGCGATGTTTCCTAATAAACTAGGCGTACCATTGAACGAAAAAAATCAACTACACGTGGACATTTTTTTGGAGACGGGATGTGCCAACTTTTTTTTTCTTGCACACGAGTATTTTATGCGCTTCGTATGCATTGTGTGTTTCCCCTGCCCAAATTTCAAGTTTCGCAGCAAAATTTTCATTAGGCGCGCGATTTCAGAATTTATTCCTCCAACCACAAACCCACCCTTAGTACCCCGCGCCTCCCCCTACCGGCATCTCAAACCGACGCCGCCGCAACCACTGCTTCAACCACATCTACGTTCTGCTCGGATCCAGTCAGGTAACCCACTGATCTCTATCACGGCCCTGGCCTGATTGCTTAAATGGCGCCTACGAAACATCCTCATGCCTCCAAATCCCCACCGCCAGGAGCTGACGGCAGTCCATGGCGCGATGGCCGTTGTGCATGTTGAACCGGAGGGACACCTCGCCTCTGCCGCCGCCGACGACATGGTGCAGGCTCTGGCCCAGATGAAGTTCCCTAGCGACTACCCCCCCAGGACTTAACAGGTAAGATCTGACCAACTAAATCTTACCAATACCACTTGCAATAGCTATGATTTGTACGGTTGATGTATTAAGCATGTTCGTGCCTTGTTTATTGCAGTACTGCACACTGTGTCATGTTCAAATATTACCGTGTCCAGCTCAATTTCACCAATACCAGCAACAAACATACAATCCATGACTCGGGATATCACTAGAGATGCTGCCCATTTGCTATTTTTAGTGGATGCTAACCCTGTTGTACTTAACATGCCTGTCCATGTACTTACGCAGGGTCAAAATGCCCGACGTTGTTGTTTGCTGTCGAAGTTAGCTGCATCCCATGTCTTATAGTATTTCACATCATTTGTGCCATTGGAGTTTAACTTCTACCATTTACTGGTTGCCTGTAGGTACACATGTCAGTGGCACTGATCCATGCTTCGACCCGGAGGAACAGCTCGCCTCCGCCGTCGCTGATTTTGGGCGGGCTCTAGCCAAGATTAAGTGCTCCAGCAACTACCTCTCAGGACCTACCAAGTATGTACTCACCAGTTCAATCTTACCAATACCAGTTGCAGTTAATGGCTATGTTCTATACGGTCGATGTATTAAGCATGTTCTAGTAAACATGCCTAACATGTTTTAGCTACTTTCCCAACCTTTTTATAGACATCTGGGCCATTCTCTACTCTGGCAGCACCTGCCTTGTGATGTTTAACTATGCCAATTGCATTTTTATCAGTACTAGTTTCAATGTCTATTAAGGCCTGTTGCAATTAATAGTTAAATCCATTTTTAAACAGTTGTATTTCAATGGCTACAAACTTACAAAACATGACTTAGGATGCTGAGCCTGTTGCAATTAACAGTTCTATCCATTTTTTAATCTATCCATTTGCTACCATGCTACTCTCCGCAATGAAGACATACTAGAGATGCTGCCTATTTGCTATTTTTGGTTGATGCTAACCTTGTTGTACTTAACATGCCTGTCCATGTACTTACGCAGGGTCATAACAGCCGATGTTGTTGTTTGCGGTCGAGGTTAGCTGCATCCCATGTCTTGCAGTATTTCACATCTGTCGGCGAACGACACCTATGGGATCATAGGGAATCCCTACTACGGTTGGCGGGGGCGCGGGGTTGTGGAAAGAGCGGGTTTAGAAGATCAACACAGGGGGATTTTATCCAGGTTCGGGTCGCAAACAATGCGTAATACCCTAATCCTGCATTGTTGTATATTTGGTGTTCTTGAGCTCTTGAACTAGCTGCGGTGCATGCCTAGTCCAAAAAGTCCGAATCCTTCCTCAATACGTCTCAGGCCTCCTTTTATGGTCAAAGGGGTTGCCAAAGTGGCACCTGGGAGGTGGAATGTATGTACAGTGTACAAGTCTATCGCCTGGCACTGTAGGACGAACGCATTTAATGCGCTGCCGACGTGCCCTCTTGATTTATCATGGATAGCAAGGAAGCTCGTCCCGTCTGTCGCCGCCTCGCCTCGCTCCGACGGGCGTCCAAGCTGACGAGGCATGCAGCGTCACGCTGGCTGGCTGGCTGCTGAGCTGGTGCGGTGGCAGGGTCTTCACGAAGATCTGCATGCCAACACTCAGGTGCTTGCCTAGTTGGCCTAGAAGCTGCACGATGCCACGCAGGCACTCGTCGTGTTGCAACGGACGTGGGGCGGTGGAGCCTTGGTAGGTGTGGGCCTGGCTGTGGCCCTGCAGATGTCCCCAACAAGGGTCTTGACGGGGTCTCGTAGGCGTCCCCGGCAAGGGTCTTGCTGGGGGTCTTCGTCTTCTGGTTCTCATCTAGATTTGCTGGCCTTTGGTCTTCACAAAGATCTGCATGCCACCATGCAGGCGCCCCCCGAGCCTTGGTTCCAATGTTGTTGATGGTGTCGGAACTCTTAGGCTCAAGGGTGGCGGCCCTGCTAGTGTTGGGCAAGTTGCCCCGGCAAGGCTCTTGCCAGGGTTGTGTAGGCCGTCCCTGCAAGGGCCTTGCCGGGGGAATCCACCTTGCCCTTTGCTCTTCATGTTTCTGAATTGAGAGCTACCCTGGTTGTCTTGTATCTTTCCTTCCTCTGCCCCGCCAGGCCCAGCCGCAGGCATGGCTACAACTACCCGTGCACAAGTAACGGGGTACAAAAAGGGCCCCTACTTTTGTACACCGATAGGAGCCCCCGGGCCTGGGCCACACATGAGCATGGAGCGTTGTTGGGCCAAGCCCAGAACGGTGCGCGGGCACGCGTGGTCGAGTTTTAACTGTGGTAATTCCTTCGCCAGTTGCGCTTCCCCATGATCCATGTTGAATGCGTGACGTGGGGGTCTTGGGTGGAGCGGTTGCAGCACGCTTGCGTCACGGCATGGTGGATAGTAAAGAGGTGGCTCGCGCCTTCCCCATAAGAAGAGGAAACCGCAGGGGCGCGGCTCATTTACTAAGTGGACTCGGGTCGTGGCCTTCAAGGCACCCGCGCCCCATGATCATGGGGTGGAAAACGGTCGTTCCACTTGTCTTCTTGATTCCGCCCGCCCGCCACGTGTCCTTCATGCCCCAGGGGGGGTAGGTGATGGATACGGGGGGCACATGCCTTAACGCCGAGGCGGGAAGCCAGGTCGTCGCTGATTGGAGCAGCGGGTTGGTCCCGATTCCCTGCACTTCTAGTGGTCGGATTGGTCGAGTGGGGCGGCCGCCCTGAGGTTGGGCGAGGGGGCCGAGCCCCGGCCCCGCCCCTCTATAAGAAGGGGAGAGGGATGGCATCCTTCAACATTCATCTCCTTCCAGTCTGACTCCTTCTTTCCCTTTGCCATGGCGAGAGGGCGCGCCGACGCTGCAATGGCAACGACGAGGGCCTCTGGTCGACAGCACGTCCCCCCTCCTCATGAGCTCATGGCAGCAGATCCCACTGCGAGAAGAAGAGGGAAGGGGCGAGGCCGAGGCCGCCGTGGCGCTCGGGGGATAGGAGGACGGGGCGGTGCACCGGCCGCGCTTCCGCCAGCGGCTCTTCCCCCAATGGAGGGCCATGTCGGAAACCAGCCCCATGAGTTTGTCATCAAGCTGTACAAGCCAGTGCGCAGTCACCTCAGCGTCCCCACCCCGTTTGCTCGGGAGATGGAGCTCGACCCGCCACAGGACTTGAGGCTGCATATGAGGGGCTGCAGGAATGGCAGCATGCGGGTTGACGTCGACTTCCCTGCCCCTCATGTCATGTATCTCCGTCGTGGGTTGAAAACCTTCGCCCGCCCCCATTGCCTATCGGAGGGGCTCGTCCTCCACTTCAAATTGATGGAGAACGGCCTACCCTCCGTCAAGGTCTTTGGGCACTTGTAAACTCACCTAAGGTGTTGCGCGGAGAGCTCCACCGACAACGAAACCTCCTCCTTGGGCGAGAGTGACAAGGAGGACAACGACAGCGACGACGAGGGTATCAAGCGGGAGGACGCCGATTCCGACTCCGACTGACCGCATCGCCCTCCTCCCTCGGTCGCGCGCCTTGCCGAGGGTCTTCCCGGTCAAGCTCTCCATCGGCGCGTTCCCTGTCGCCCCTTCTTTGCCTTCACCTGCCGCACCTGGGAGGAAAGGGGCAAGAACGGAGATCACGGGGTACTTATCTTTGTTTTAATTTGTAGGCACTTGCCATATCTTAATTTGTAGATAATGTAATCTCTCGAGCCCATGCTTGTGTTCTGTAACCTTCGTACTTGTATCAGCATGTTAATGAAAAAAACTAGCCTTGACGGGAACCCGCGCACGCGTATGCTCGTGCAAAGGCGAAATGCCTCCTTAATGTAAATAAGCGAGTCCTCCCAGCAAGCCGTCCTGCCGGTGCCCTCTGCGCCTGCTGGAGAATCACATCTGCCGGGTTATAGGCAGAGGGTCCAACCCCCTGTCCACCTACTTTAAGCAAGGGCTACTACGACCACTCCGACCGAAGCGGCGTTCGGGCCGGGAATGGGAGCACCCGAGTTAAAGAAGAGTGGCGAGGTTTTCTAATGCTCAAGTCATAGGTTACGAACATGAATGGGCAAGAGGTAAACTTTATCTGTTTGGTTTGCCGGGGATCGCCGTGCCGGGCGGTCTTCTCAACTTCTTGCCGGAGCCGGGTCCTTAGCGGGATCGCACGTCCTTGGTGTGGCTGGAAAGAAGAGAGGGCAAGAGCATGGAACCTTGGCGGTCCACCAATATTTGTTGGAATCAAAAAGAAGTAGAATATCCTGGACAAGCATGCATATACGTATACACATAAACATGGAAATCAATAGGAAGCTATACATGCTAAGGGATTCCTTTCCCTGACTGTGCACAGGGTCTGCGCCTGGCTCTATATATAAGGTTACATGCCTCGCCGGCAAGGCTAGTACAAAATGGGGATTGCAGGGGCTCCCGGCAACCGCACCTTATGGGTAAAACTTGTGAAGATGTTTGATATTCCAGGAATTGCTCACCGGAATGCCACCTTCGGTCTCCAGGTGGACTGCGCCGGGCCTGGTGACTCGTATTACCCGATAAGGGCCTTCCCACTTTGGCGTCAACTTGTTTGAATTCTTGGCGGATTGAATTCGCCGAAGAACAAGGTCGCCTTCCTCAAGGCTTCCGGCATGAACCTTGCGGCTATGGTAGCGGCGCAAGGCATGCTAGTAGCAAGAGGCTCGCACAGCAGCCTGAAGATGATCTTCCTCAAGGAGCGTCGCATCATCTTGGCACAAATGCTCTTGCTCAAGCTCATCATAAGCGAGCACTCGAGGTGACCCATATATGAGTTTGGTGGGGAGAACTACTTCTCCCCCGTATACCATGGCAAAGGGTGTCTGGCCAGTGGCTCGATTTGGTGTCGTCCTTATTGACCAAAGAACAGTTGGCAACTCATCAATCCAGCGCCTTCCACACTTGTGTAGCCTGTCAAAAGTTATGGTCTTGAGGCCTCAAAACACCTCTCCATTCGCCCTCTCGGCCTGGCCGTTACTTTTGGGATGAGCAATAGAACCAAAAAAAACCTTCACTACCAAAAAAAGGCACATCCGTGACATTTTGGGCCGAACGAATTTGTTTCTATCATACTTATGACACTTCTATGACGATAATTGTGACAAAACCTGGTATCATCATAGATGTGGTGGGGTCCTACTTCTATGACAAAAAATCATGACAGAAAATGGGCTTTTCGTCCTAGGCAGGCCGGAGACGCAGCTGCATGACATTCTTTGGGCCGTCCATGATGGAAAAAACCGTGCTAGAAGCGAGGGCGAGGAAAATATCGGGGTGTTCCCAGTTACAGTGGGTGGTCGGGCCCAAGCGATGTGCGTTTCTCTCGTCCACGCACGCGGGTGGGTGCGAGGCGTTGGGCTCAAACTGAACCCGAGCGAGGCGTTGGGCTCTAACTGAACCCGAGCGATTGCACTGCTGGGTACGCGTTACTGAACCCGAGTGATCGATCGATGGCTGTTAACTAAACCCGATTGAGCGATTCCTTCGCTAATGCTGCTAACTGAAGCCGATCGATGCTGCCTCTGGATGAACAGTGAGCGTTGCTGGGGGGTTTGGATGAACAGTTCCCGGTGGGGGTGGATGAACAGGACCCCGTGGTGTTGCCTCTGGATGAACAGGACCCCGATCGATCGGGCCGGTTGGGGCTGGATGAATAGGACCCTGTGGAGGGCTGGATGAATAGGACCACCCGTGGAGGGCTGGATGAATAGTAGACGGTGGATGGCTGGATGAACAGTAGCTCGTGGAGGGGTGGTTGAACAGGAGCCCATGGAGAGCGCTGGTTGAACAGTAGCCGGTGGAGTAGCGCGCGGTGGAGGCTGGATGAACAGGAGCCCGTGGATGAATAGTCACAGGTGGAGGCTGGAGGAGGTCGACGGTGGATGAACAGTACCCGTCGAGGCTGGAGGGGGTCGACGGTGGAGATGAACAGTATCGCGTGGAGTCCCGTTTTGCGGTACGCCACACCCCTCCCGATGAACAGGACCCCCGTTTCGACTGTAGCGCTCCAACAGAAGTTCGTTTCCTCCGTTTTGCAGTACGCCACACCCCTCCCGATCAACAGGACCCCCGTTTCAACCGTAGGAGGTCTGTTTCCTCCGTTTTGCGGTACGCCAGACCCCTCCCGATGAACAGGATCCCTTTTCGAACGTGGCCGGGCTCCCACGCGTTCCGGTGCCTCCCGATGAACACGACGCATTCCGTTGCCTCCCCATGAACACGACGACGACGCAGTTTCTCCGTTCCAACCCAGCCATGTACACGAGCCCTGGCCGTACGTACGCGCGAGTAGGCGTACGAGACCCCGCCCGTATGTACGTATGTGGCCGTATTTAATTTCTTGCACCCTGGCCGCTGTACGTACGTGTACATGCTACGTGCGCACCTCTACTACGACACGTGCGCGCCTCTACATCGACCAGTATGTACGTACACGTTCGCGACCAGAATGACAACGCTACGTACATTTCGACCAGGTGGGTCCCGACTGTCAGGCACTTCCTTGCGTGTGCAGATGTAGTTGGTGGGTCCCAGCAGTCAGGGGGGCGAATCAATTTTTTTTACCCAGACGCACTTCCTTGCGTGCGAAGATGTAGCTGGTAGGTCCCAGCAGTTAGGGGGGAACATTTTTTTCGCGAAATACGGTGGCCCGTCCGGTGGGTCCCCGCTGTTAGGTGCAGGAATAATAATTTTCCGCGTAATAAGGAGGCACTTCCTTGCGGCTGCCGTGGACCCAGCAGTCAGCCTCTCCACATACAGTACTCTTCCGATGGAAGTCGGTCATTGACCACATTGACCACTCTGCGCCGAGAGCACTAAGGCGGTGGACGACGACGAGGCCTAGGAAGGGGACGACGCGGAACCAGGGAAGATGCGGCAGTGGATGCCCATGCGGAGAGGAGTACGAGGGTTCACTGGTTCGGCTGCGGTGTGAGGCAACCGTCGCCGCAGAATAACAGGGGGTGTGGGTGAGCAGAGGGATGGCCTAGCTAGCGGTGGGAGTAGTAGGGGGCAGTGAGGCCTCAGCGGCATCACAGCCGGCCATGGGAGGCAGGAGCATGCGGCCCGACCGGCGCTGCTTTGGGCGGCTGGAGCAAGAAGATCAGTGGTTGAAGAAGCACTACGTCCGTTGGATAGACATCATACGGTCACTAGAGCTAGAATCGTTCATATTGACTAAGTTGACAAAGCACTCCGTCCCCGTCAACTTAGTAGGCCCACAAGTCAGCCTCCCACCAAGGTGGGTCCCAACTAGCAGGGGGAGTATTCATTTTTTGTGCGTAATAAGGAGGCACTTCCGGTGGGTCCGAGCTGACAGCGGGGGGGACATTTTTTTCGTGAAATACGGTGGCCCGTCCGGTGGGTCCCAGCAGTCAGGGGGGGAACGTTTTTTCAGCAAATACGGTGGCCCATCCGGTGGGTCCCTGCTGTCAGGTGGAGGAATAATTATTTTCCGCGTAATAAGGAGGCACTTCCTTGCGGCTGCCGTGGACCCAGCTGTCAGCCTCTCCACGACAGTACTCTTCCGATGGAAGTCGTTCCTTGACCACGTTGACCACGCCGCGCCGAGAGCACCAGGGCGGTGGACGACGGCGAGGCCTAGGAAGGGGACAACACGGAGTCGGGGAAGACGCGGCAGTGAATGCCCACGCGGAGAGGAGTACGAGGGTTCACTGGTTCGGCTGCGGTGTCAGGCTGCCGTTGCCGCAGAATAACAGGGGGTGTGGGTGAGTAGAGGGATGCCCTGGCCAACGGTGGGAGTAGTTGGGGGCGGTGAGGCCTGCACGGGAGGCGGGAGCAGGCGGTCCCGCCAGCGCTGGATTTGGCGGCTGGAGCAAGAAGATTAGAGATTGAAGAAACACGACGGCCGTTGGATTGACATCCAACAGTTACGTCTGCTAGAATTGTTTGTTGACATATATAATAACTAAAAAAATCTTGCATACGCGTCAACTTAATAGGCCCATAAGTCAGACCATTCCCTCTTTTTTTAATAATTTATATATAGCTCATTGTGACTTCTTATGCAATTTATTGCAGTCCGTTTTTTTGGTTGGTCAGGGCCAATTTTGCATATTTCTGTGGGTTCCAAACTATTTTTAATACCGAAATGTCGAGCCAGATTTAAAGTACATTGAAGATATATTTAAATTAGGTTAATGCCGAGTGAAATAGGAATCTGAAAATGTGAAAAAATTCAGAAATTATAAAATAATTGCCAATTTGTCATCTGTTTTTATATTTACAACCCAATTCATATTACTTTCAAGATTTGCAGGCGTCTTGAAAGAGTTGCATTCCATCAGGGCATAGAAAAATAAATAGGCCTGGATTGGGTATTCTTCAGAAAAAATAAACTGGCCTCATTTTCACAAGAAAAAATAGCTGGGTTGGTCACATGGTGAACATAAAATATAAGCCTGGGCTAGACGGGCCACAACACAGTTCAAACTCTGCTCTGTCTCAACAATAACAAAAAAAGTACTGCTCGAGCAGCTACGTTCCAGGTGTCAGCCGATCTTGTTCTGTTCTCTTGTTTATTGACTATATACGCTCACAATGTCGTGGGTCCCAGATGTCAGGAAAACACTAGGAGGAAGCATTTTATTTTTCCATACGCTGACATGGTGGGCCCGTACTGTCATCCTCTCCACGTGCTTCTGCTGATTCCTGTTGTTTGTTGACCATGTTGACAGCGCGAGAGGGCGGCACCGCGGCGAGCACACCAAAGCGCGCGGAGGACGACGGCGAGACCTCGGACATCGGCGTTAACGATTTAGGAGACGGTGGGGCGGCGATGCGTGCGCTAAGGCGCAGCCAGCCGTGGGAGGCAGAGTAGGCGGCCCCGCCGGCGCTGGTTTGGTTTTGGTGGCTGGAGGAAGACAGGACTGAAGAAACACAACAGATTGTAAAAGCAGCAGGAGAACTTAACAACTTTAACTGAAACCAGCAGGGGCACTTAACAACCATAACTGAAAGTAGTATGAGTACTTATACAGGTTCAACCGTACAAAGCACGCCTCGAACAATGCTACTTTGCCTACAGTTAACCAAGGGTGAGGCCGCCAAGCCCCAGGACAAGGCCCAGGCACCACCCCGCGCATCCACAACCTTTTGAAAGCGGCTTCATCTCGCAATGTGGTCAATAAACAGGATATTCGCTTTAGATCCATGGAAAAGCAGGAACATAATCTTCTATCCTATTCTCCAAGATGGACGGGCCTTCATTATTTGAGACCACCAATGAATAAGTATCTTTTCACCTCCAAGGGGAATGGAGTAGGTCGACATAAACATCATGTTGTGACCAAGCGCACGTCTGACACGACCATGGTCAGGCATCTGTATAGGAACAATAGAACTGGGCAGTTTTTGTTTCAAGAAGATCACAGCTGTAAAACTGTGTATAAGCAATAGTTTATGAACAACATATATAACAGAAAACAGCTCGTACCATAAGTTTCTCGACACAGTTGGACCTGTTCAACGAGTGCAGCAGTGGCACACATATCCCACGTGGCCTTCCACCATTGAAACGCCCCACAAGGTCCTCAAGACGATCAATAAAGTGTAGGAACTTGTGGATGTCGTCCCAGTCAACTTCAGTGCCATCAGTAATAGCCGAGTTGTTACAGAATAACAAACAAGCAGCCTGCTTAACTCTGAAAAAACCTACACGTGCCACCAATTATAAGAAAATATTAGTTAGAAGTAGCATCTTCCTGAGAGATTCGTTGCTACTTCTAAAGTTAAATTGTGATTAGTTAGACAGAATAGGTGGATTAAGAAGTAATCGAGGCAACAAGCAAGAACCAGATACAAAACTAACATGGATGAACAATTGGAACGACGTCGGGGTGGAAGATCGCAGTGAAGATGAGACCAGGTTCTGCTATTTCCATTAACATTCGTGCGCCAACTTTCAGTCCGTAACACTTGAGAAAGTTTATCCAAGTTTGGCCATAAAAAAAGCAGCGATCTTCTTGGTTCATGAACCCAACTCGAAACTTAAATCCATGGCTTTTCTTCACTGTGACCATTAAACTGGTGTATTCAGTTATGGCAAGGCCGAGCATCTTGAGTACATGTGTTTTGGCAGAGCAAATAATGCACTGCAGGAAAAATAATATGAGAACACAATGTATTCCCTATCCAAATCTAGAAATAACTTCCTCCTTCACGTCAGTGTTGACCATCGTACTAGTAGTACCTTTTATCCAAATATAGCAATCCAAATTTCCAAATTAGTCGACAGCATGTTCAAAAAAACCCCACCCTCCCGGATAGAAAAGAGGATTCTAGGAACATACTATGCGCATTTTAAAATCCTGTGTTAGGATGAGAAGGAACAAGTGTGGTGTCTCGCCGAGGGCGCAGAAACCTATAGGGTCCTCGCACTTTGAGCACTGCATATGAAACACACTAGATTCAGTAGGAAGAAAAATGCATCAACGGCGGCGGCTGCCATACTAGGATTACCCGCAACCAAGGGACTTGGATTTATCGGGGATGGATGAAGAATTCGTACCTCGTTCTCCATTAGAAAACCCTATGCAATCGCCGAGAGAGGGTTTTCTCTGAACAAGCAGACCAGGGAGAAGGGGGTTCAGGCCCAGTGAAATATTGCCGCTTCGTCCGTCCAGCTTACTGCTAAAGCTGGAAAGGGGGGTTTGTGATTTGACGGCTCATTGGGCATTACTGCGGCGCTACGACCGGGGTGTGTCTACCGTGCAGTTGTGCACTCTAATTTGTGCATACGACACATGGACACCGTTGCCGGATGCCCCACATATCAGCGAAAGGAAGTAGATACTCCCTCTGTAAAGAAATATACAAATCTTTTATATCACAACTTTATACATAATAAAAATCAAGGGGAATATATATAACATATATAATTATAAAAAACAAAGTTGTTTTTAACACAGTATAGACGAGTTGGTGATGATGGTGTTCCTGCCATCTTGCAATATAGGCCGTCCGATTTATATCTGACGGATAGGAAGGAAACTATGGCAATTTTGCAAAAAGGTACCTACACACCTCTCCACATTTGCAAATAAGGCCTTCCCTCGTTCATCCTTTTCTCTCACAAGATAAAATACTAATACAAATGCATCTTGATGTTACGTGCAACGCACGGGCATTATGGGGGTTCAGCTGAGAATATAATACTCAGACAGGCTCACGGTTCTGGACTTTGGGCCGCAGGCCCACCCTGCATGTTTGGGGGCCCATGTGTTCTACCTCAGTGCTTTTCATATTGCAAGCGATCGGTACGGCGCTGGTTTTAGATGCTGTCGCAAGGCGAATACACAAAATTGAATAAAGCACGGCAGCTGTTGGAATGAAATCGGACGACAGTTCCTAACCAGCAATGAGAGTTGCAATTCTATCAATGATATAGCATGTGATAAATAATACTATCGTATTATTTATACACACAGGACACTTCTTTCACCATGCCAGATTATTACAACAAAATCTCTCATAGGATAGATCAGTTTGGCAGTTGCGTGCTGCTACTGAAAAATTTCAAAGGTGATTTGGACCAGCTCTCCTTGCCGAGAAAGTTCGATTTTGAGATCATCCCCTACTGCAAGATATGATTTAGATTTTAACCTTGACCATCCTTTAGCATCAATCATCATGCGACCATCCTTTGTACTTACGGTATATTAAGCAGGTTCATTCATACCAAGGCTGCGCATGGTAAGAGAAACTTAGCCGCTGTCGCCCGGATTGTTGAACGACTCCCTCGTTGCTCTAGAAATTCTCTGTTTGCAAACAAGAAGACATACCCAAACAGTTAGATCAACACAATGAATCATGCGAAACAACATGAAAAGAAAAAAGAACGAAACATTTGGGCGGCCAATGCTTACCAAGAAGGTGGACATGTCGGTTTTTGTAAGGACATTGGTATATGAAGTGCGAATTGCAGCCCAGTCTGTTGCCGGTGCAACTGCTCGTTCGGTTGCCGCTCCACGGGCCGGAGCAAATGCAAGTGCAAGTGTTGGTGTAGGTGCCGAAGCTGCTGCTGCTGCTGGAGATGGTGCTCCTTGTAGAGCTGATGCCGGTGTCGAGCAGGTGCGGTGTCGATGCCCGATCCTCCAGTAGATCAGCCTGATCTGCTGACGTGGTCGGTGCCCAATCCTCAGCTGGATCAGACTGAGCTGCTGCCGCTGTCAGTGCTAGAGCAACTGCTGGTGCTCGATCCGTTGCTGAAGGTGGTACCGATGTGCGAGACAGCGGCGATCGTGTCTGGTCTGCTATGATCAGCTTTCTAACTTGACTAGGCTTCGTGACCGTGATCCAGTTTTTTCTTCATTTTTTTAAACGCGAGAAGGACTAATTGTGGTGTTTTTGTTAAACCAAACTGCAGTTCATCATAGGGATTCAGCTTGTACTCAGACAACAGACTGATCCAATTTTTTCCTGTAATATAAGTGATGGATAGTGCCTTCGTTACTGACACGACATAAGAAGTGAAACCTGCAAAAATAGCCATCGTAGAGCAAACCAAACGGTTTATTCTGTGATGAATGTCACATGGCAAAACCTGCATCGTAAAATTGCAGGAAAAGAAAGAAAACACGACATTAAATCAATAAGATTTAGACAGTAAATCAATAAGATTTACTTGATGTGACACGAGTGAATCCTTACCAGGAAATCACTATGTTCAAGTACTAAACAGAATATTGATCGTCCAACTACGGGTGGCATGCAGGGGCCCCGCCTACTCCCACAAGCAGGACAGTCCAAAGGTCGTGACAAATCGTATGGACCGAACATCCATGGGACTGGAAATCCTGGTGGGTGCTATAAACCC
The DNA here is from genome assembly GCF_018294505.1 of Triticum aestivum. Classification (NCBI taxonomy): domain Eukaryota; kingdom Viridiplantae; phylum Streptophyta; class Magnoliopsida; order Poales; family Poaceae; genus Triticum; species Triticum aestivum. The sequence goes on from NC_057802.1 coordinate 219,572,559, forward strand.
TACAAGGCATATAGATATTGGAGTGTAACCATAATTGATAAACCGTCCTCACAAAAAAGATGATCTGGATACTTCAAAATATACAGACTGAATTGAGTGGACAGACATTAACATAGACCGTTCTCAGGACTGACCACACACCAAAAGCGGCAGTACTAATAAACAATAGAGGGTTCACAAACACAAATCAAGTACTGAACAATAGTACTTACTACAGACAAGCAAAGTTGCACTAATTAAACTCTGCAGACTATTTCTTGCCACCGACCTACAGGATGAACCCCTCATAACTAACTAGGCGATGGACTTCGTGAGAGATGTCTACATGCACCATCACCATCTCGTCAACCTTGGAGAACCTAACAGAGTGGTCTTTCCACTCATAAACATGATCATGAAGAAAGGCCGCATCAGATTTGTTGGGAAGCATTACAAGAACCACACACTTCGTAATCGAAGGCACAACCAGGAAATTGTTGTGGTCAAGTACAGCCTCGAGAACACTCCTGATAACAATGCTACAGGAAAACACTAGTTCAGGACACATGGCGACAAGGACACAACAGCTGGATAGTTTAGCAGTAGAACTCATCCTCAGGTCTTCCAGTTCACACGGCATGACTTTGAGAACTTCATCTCCACCACGGACCTAGTTCTAATAAAAACAGAAACTTTATTACTACCTCCGTTCAGAAATATAAGATGATTTTCGATATTATACTCCATATATGACTACATATACGCACAGAAATGAGTGAACAAAGACACTAAACCATGTCTTCAAAGGCATGAGACCAGAGGGATTACTTGCAATATCCATAACACAAGTTACTGAGGCAAATATACCCTCTTCAAAGGTAGCATTGATGTTCATAAAGTACTCCCTCTGTCCCAAAATTCTTGTCTTAGATTTGTCTAGATACAGATGTATCAAGTCACATTTTAGTATTAGATACATCCATATCTAGACAAGTCTAAGACAAGAAATTTGGGACAGAGGGAGTAGTTGAAAGTAATCTATAATAAATCAGTGTCAACCTCTCGCATATTTTGCTCAAAAGAGGAATTTAGAACCGTCATTTGGCACACAAAAATCACATCCAAGATCACCCAGAAAGTTGTACTACTAGTACGTGTTTGATGAAAAAACACGATCAAGATCAAGAAAAAGATCGTCAAGAAGAGATATTACCTGGACTTGGTTAATGAGGGATCCTGGAGAGGGGGGCTTGGACAGGGCGATGGCTTTGAGCTTGTCTGCGGTAGTCTCGGAGGGGTGCTTGCGCTTCTTTGTACCATGAGCCTCGATGGTTTTGGCCAGAGCCATAGACATCACTACGGCCGGTGCTCCAGCGTCCATGAAGAAACTGTCAAATAGAAATAAAAGAAAAGAAACCATAATCACAAACCCAAAAGAAGAAAAGAGAGGGATTTATAGGATCAGTCTCGGGGTTGCAAGACCGGGCCTTGGCTAGAATCAACACCATTGATGCGCTCACCTTTCCTTCTTTGGGAGAGAAGAACAATGGCAGAAGCAGGTCGGGGTTTTCTTGAAGAAATGATGAACAAGATGAGGGAGAAGCGAGTTGGGTAGAGAGGAAGATGAGAGAGAAGAGTGAAATGATGGTTGCTTCGTCCGTCCACCTTACTGCTGGAAAGGAGAGGTTGTGTCATTTGACGGCTCATTGGGCATTACTGCGGCGCTTCGATCGGGGTAGTCTACCGTCACTCTACTACGGAGTAATTTCATGCATGGCTGGTGGACCCCGTGCTGGCTGGCCCACACGTCAGTGAAAGTGAGTAATTTAGTGCATGGCTAGAGGAGGATCCGCACGGTAGAGTGTGTCCACTGTTTTTCTGAAGAAAAAAATGATTACAGCAAGCGTTTCCACTCTTACGACGGAGGAGTGCGAAAGACGGCAGCCACTTGAACATACACATTGCTTCTACTACTAGGCATGTGCAGTGGTTCAGATGCCAGTACTACATAATCTTGTTGCTAGTGTAGTAAGATATGACGACAACAAATGATGTTGTGCGCATGTCAACTATATGAACAGTAATGTAGTAACATAGTACCGCTTTCTCGACTGTCCGGTCGAGAATGAACGGTGAGATCAATGTTAACAGAACTAGGTCTACAGTGCACGGAGAGTACGGTGCTACAATACTCCATGAAACATGAACCATATGAAGCACGAAGAGTGTTAGGCAGGGTGTATGAAGGGTGCACAGGATGGGAGCAAAAGTTCCCTTCTCGACCCACTTTTGGGTGTTTGGCAGAGTGCATGAAGGGTGCATGAGTCCACACTAGTAGGTTAACACAAATACACGAAGAGGAAACAACTATATTGAGATGAGAATGCAACCAAACACGCCCACACGCTTTGTGCTATAGTGACTGATCTGCATCGTCTGAGTTTGATCCAACGGTCATGTTGCGCCGAGACATGGACATGCCCATGAAGAGGGCGCCTAAACACCACAGAAGTCCTTCTGCTTCTCGAGGCGCACGACGTTGGTGATGTAGGGGCGAAACGCCTGAAAGGCAATGCAATCTACGGGAAGGCGGAGGGAGCCAGCCAAGGAGTGGGGAATCTTTTGGTTTTCACCATGGTAAAACACCAGTCGACGACTTCTCACATCAGGGAGCAGTGGGTTTTACATGCGGAGTCATCGTGACTAATTGCTGCCGCGCCTGCTCCCGTCAATCAAAAAATTAAAAATCCTGCCGCGCCTGCTCCCGTCAATCCAAAAATTAAAAATCCTGCCGCACTCAAACACCAGAGCAACGCCGCGGTGGATATTTAAATTTACCTGCCGGCAAGTAGATAAAAAAAGGGGTGAAAAAACAAATGTGGCGGCGGCCTAGCTAATCGGTCGAACTAGCCCAACTAGCTAGCCACCGTGCTTCACTGATGTACTTGGCGGGAAAAGTGGTCTTTCGTGATTTGACGACTCATTTACTTGCTTTGGCGAAAACGCGCGGTAGGGCATCCCACGTCAGGAAGAATATATGCGTGCACCACCCGGGAGGACCCCGAAACCGCGCGGTAGGGTGTGCCATGTCTCGGCACGGAGGAAAAATGTGCGTGTAAAAATTTCTGTATCAGACGTAGTACCTATGGTTCGACCTCGGGACCCAGCCAGTGGGTCGAAAACACCCCACTAGCCACACAACTTCATCATGCTAACATGGCATGGAGGATAGGTGTGGTTAGCTCCGTCTCGACCAGCACGTCTCTTGTTCTAGGCGATTCTTCTATTTTTCCATGCTTTTTTTTAGTTGTAATAACACCACGGCAAGCTAACGCCGCTCTTCATGTGTGCTCGTGCAATGGTTAGACGATGGAGAGAAGAGAGAGATCACAGACCTGGGACCCACCAGTAAGTGAGTCAACGGTCATGCACGTGTTGACGAGGCACTCCCTGTACTCTACTCAACGTAATACTGTATAAAATCAAGTTATGGGACAAAGCCAACAACCATTGTTGTTTCAGGCTATCGACTTATGCTTTGTAGTCCAGGTTGCCAGTTCGAATCTCGTCTTTCAGATTTGTTATTTTTAGGTCCAAATTTGATTAATGACAAGTGGGACCCCCGTGTGTTGTTCCGATATTTCAGTGTAGGATGGTTTTTTTGAACAAACACTTTGCGAGGTTTAGACAAGTAACGGCACAAGTTACACGTATTTTGCAAGTTTACGAACAAAAATGATAGCGGCATAGAATATCACATCCACCCCGCAGCTTAGATGCTATGGTGATACGAGTTTTACACCGTTGGAAGTGAGATCCAATGGCTTGGGAGTAGTCTTTGTAATTATGCGCAATTTCCAAACTCTCCAAAGGTTTTTTTGCAAATAAAACATTCAGGCCTCGTGTGTGCCGCTGCATCTTGGATCCAACGGCTCCCCGTTGCTCATATTAGGTGCTCCCCGTAGCTTAATTACCCACTACGGTGATATGAACATCTAGGTCGTATGATCAGTGATCAGATGGCACATGCATAGTACTTGTACTTTCTGCGCAATTCCCAAACTCTCTCAGCCGTATATTGCAAAAACATTCAAACCTCCTACTGTGGGCCATTAGATCTCCGTGAACTCGTATCACCATAGAATCTATGGTGCGGGAGCACCTCATATTCTCCCGTGCGAGAAAACATAAGGTGCTCTCGCAGCTTGGATGCTAAGGTGATACGAGCTTCGAGGTCGTTTGATCTGAGATCCAATGGCATCTGAGCAGTCTTTGTGCTTGTAAGCAGTGGCCGAACTCTTTGGGGGCTTTTTTGCAAAAAACCATTCGAACCACCGAGGAGGTGTTGGGTCACAAATCCAACAGTTCCGAAGAGCTTGTATCACCAAAGCATCTAAGGTGTGGTAGCACATGATATTCTTACATACAGGAGAATATGATGTCCTCTTTCATCTTAGATGCTACGGTGATACGAGCTTCGAGGTCGTTGGATATGGGATCCAAGGGCATCTGAGTAGTTTTTGTACAAATTGTGTGCAATTCTCAAACTCATCAAAGTTTCCTGTAAAAATATTAAGACATCATGTGAGCTGATATATCTCAGATCTACAAGCTCCAAGCAACTCGTATCGGCATTTAGCATCTAAGGTATGGGGGCACATGATATTATCCCGGGGAGGAGGGGTGGGGGTGCACAACCAATCGGTGGTTGGGAGGGTGGGGACAAATATAATCTAAACAACCCTAAACAGAACTTCACAATTTTATCTAAGGTCGAGGGGGTGACCCCCGACAATCATAGCTCCGCCTAATTAAACACAAGATTTGCATGTACTGTAGTACTAGACTTAATATTCATGTTTCAGTTTCATGTTCGTTTTAAATATTGAATTGAGGACCATGCATGTCTTACATTTTACTCCCTTCGTTCCTAAATATTAGTCTTTTTAGAGATTTCAAGTGGACTGGCACAAACGGATGTATATAGACATATTTTAGAGTGTAGATTCACTCATTTTGCTCCGTATGTAGTCGCTTGTTGAAATCTCTAAAAGACTAATATTTGGGAATAGAAGGAGTATTTTTGAATTCGTGTCATACATGCATGGTTTGGAAAAATAGATGCACTATACTTATTGGATTGTTGTTGTGTTCATGTGTGGGTGTCTCTGTGTGTGTGTGTGTGTGTCTCTGTGTGCGTGTGTGTGTGTGTGGTCATATGCTTGATACATACAAAGTTTTCTCACCTCCATATTGTTCATCTTTTAAATTTGAATTTGCATTGAAAACCATACCAGGGATACCATGAAATATGAAATCCACGTTGAGATCACTATATCACAAACTCACTCTAATTCAACAACTCGTCATAAATCAATTACCACGTTGAGATTAGTATTTGCAAGGAAAATACGGGCATTGTAATACACATAGATTCGTTCGGCAATTTAAAAGGTTCCTTTCGTATTCTCGAATGGTAGGACCAAACGGCGTACCAGCCAGACCATGGCTCGTGTTGATCCTAAAAAAATAAAAAATAAAAAAACCGGGCTCGTGTCCTTCTGCTGGCGTGCGTGGTACGCACATTAGGCAACCCTAACCAGCTGAGCCTCCGCGTTTCGAGTCGAAATATCTGGCGGCCAGAATTCCAGCCCTAGGAAATTCCCCTCATGTCCCCGGTCCATAATGACTACCGATGAACAACGGAGGGATGCTTTAGTAACTAGACAACGTTACCTACCATGCCGAGCACGGTTCAATTCCCTCGGTCACCGCTCGCCAAGGTCACCCGTCAACTGCATTGCCTAGTTCTACTACTACTACACCAGGATGAGCACAGAATTGAGCCCGTTTATTCATGCCTAGTACTTGAGTTAATATATCAAGCAATGCACTGGTACGGAGGGATTATCCTTTTGCTCTGCATATATAACTTGTCTGAAGTCTAACTAAGCAAAATGTTTGACCAAATCCTTTCGTAGGAAATACAACAGGACAGATGTATGGCTTGAAAATTTATTGCATGATGCAGGTTATGATATTGTTTCGAGTCCTGGATCTTAAATTTCAGAAAATCAAAAAGTGACCATAAATTCTGGAAACTGAGCATGGTCACGTGATATGGCACAAATATTACTTCGTAATTTTTTTCTTCAATTTGAGACAAGCTGATTATGAAAAGTTGCACAAATGAAGAGCCAAGGTATTTTGGAGCAAAGACCTGTCAAGTTAAGGCGAACGCTTTCACTATTGAAACCATGGGCGTTTATGTGCCGCCACGAGTCCCGCTTCTCATCGGCAGGTGCCGTCCGAGCAAGCGTGTGAGTCGACGGGAGGCGTGCGAGCAGACCGCTGCGCCGGGTGAAAGTGAGGCATGCGAGCAAACCGCTGTGCAGGTTCACCAGGAGGCGAGCCCTTTGACCAGGCTCCGCCGCCCACCTTCGTGCCAACTGCTCCCACTTTTAATGTCGCCGGCGCCGCAGTTTAAAATCAAGCCCGCACTACCGGTATCGCTACAATCTTCTTTCTTCCTCTCCGATTCTCTTGTCGTCTACCTCCAACCAGCCTGACCTAAACGTACGCCATGCCGCATCACGATGGTGTGCCCTTAGTCTTCCAGTTTTCTGAGGAAGACACCCAGCCGGAGTCTCAAGAACATAAGGCGCTTTGGGACGAGCTTGAACTGGCCTTGCGGGAAGACGTCATGCCTGTCCCCGCTCCCGTTCTGGTTCCCGTCGCCCCGACTGCGCCAGCGCCCATCCCCGTGGCATTGATGGGTTGGGAGCCGCACATTGTCGCCGAGCTTGATGCCACGGGGTTCCACGAGGTCCCCGCCGACTTTCACGCGCCTGTGCACCTACCAGCACATGCGCCTGCGCGTGCACTGACTTGCGCACCCATGCCGGTGCCCGTGCACACGAATGTCTCTGCGGCACCGTTGACAGCGCCTGTCCCCGCGCGGGTGCCAGTGCCCCCCTCAGCGGCATGGATGGCCGCCGTCGACCGCTTCCTTGCACCAACGCCAGTCGCCTCCTCCTGCCAGTTGACTCGCTCCGAAGTCCAGAACATTTGGCCTTCCTTGAAGCTAGGCCAACGTCCAAGAGTACGCCAACAACGGCGCAAGGCACCGCCGTCACCGTCGGTTAGTGGCCCGACGACACAAAGAGCACGGCAGAGGAGCCGCTTCCCACCGCAAGACGCCCCCGCCGCCGCCGCGTAATCTAAATTTGCCATGAAAAACGTTCGGATTGCCATGCTTAAAATCCGAACGTTTATCATTTCCGTTTATTTTAGATCGATCGTCGTATAATTTAAGGTCGGAGTCAGACTGAACGAAATCTATGGTTTGATCGGTTGAATGTTCCGATATAGCCGTATCAAATTAAATATAAAACGTCATCAAGCCACATGTATTCCTTGTCATCCAACGACCTAGACTGCTTCAATGTCGAGCGCTCAACACGTTTAGCGTGCAGTTAATTTCATGCCAAAATAGTGCAAATCACATAATAAGACGCAAATATTATCCTACTTAATATCCACATGCACTTAATATACTTCCAAATTAACGTGCATTGCACGCACACACTGACTAGTGCTGCTAGCACGTGAAACTAGTGCCGTAACTTGTGAACGCATCCAGATATGGTCAGTGGCAACATCGCCCGCGAGTTCTTCATGTTTGCCCGTGCGTCTAAACGCAGAAGGGGAGCAGAGAGAGAGCACACATGGAACCCACCAGTAAGTGAAGGTGAATAGTACTAAAAATAATATTACATGTTATCAATTAAATAGGTTGTGGTAATATAAAAACATTATGTGAACAAAGGGAGGTACAACAAACATAGATATTCTACGTATGTTGCCTATTGATGTGCGGCTTGAAGGACCTGGTCGCATGTTCGATCCTCGTCCTTTATTTTTTAATTTGTATATGGGTCCAAATTTGTTTCATGACATGTGGGCCCCTCGGTGTGTAGTTTGTAGCACTTTAATTTGTGGGTCGAAATTTGTTCCATTCCAAGTGGACTATCGATGTGTAGTTTTGTAGCTTATTTATAATAATTAAAGAGAACAACAGAGTTTTTTGCAATAATACCATGGTGCGACGTTGAAGGCGAGAAAGGACGTGCGAGAGAGCGATGACCGAGCCAGACATAAATCAACTAGGGGAGTTGGAACAGTGTTTCGAGTAGTTGGGGGACGAATGCTACGAAAATATAATCTAAACCGACCGGAATAAGTGCCTACACAAATTAATCCAAGGTTGGAGTGCCCCTCGCAATGTAAATAGCTCTGGCTTTGCGAGGGATGGAGAGGTAGCTTCAATGTGTGGAAGATACGGCGTGAGAAAGCGAGGTCAATCGAGAGACATATAGATAGAGAGACAAAGTGAGTGTGGTCCGACATTCATTGAACAAATAAATATGCTCTGGAGAGATATTGTCCAATTGAGCTTTTGGCAATGGTGAGGGCTGTAAGATAGAGCTTGAGAGATGATCCAGTCACAGACGTGTAGATATATTTTGTGCGTGCGAGGAAGCAAGGTCAATCGATCACATAGGGTCGTCGTGCGATCGAAAGAGTGAGACGGGTTGGAGAGAGTGACCTAGATAGACAATGTGCGTGAGAGAGTATACAATGTGAATAAGTCGAATTGGTCTCAAACATGGTGATATATCGTTTTTGTCCGAGAAAGAGCGAGGTCAATTGAGACATACAAAGAGAGAGAGAGAGAGAGAGTGAGAGAGAGGGAGAGAGAGAGAGAGTGATGTGGCCCGCCATGAGGTCGAAAGAGTGGGGGCGGCTTCGATGGACTGACCTAGATAGACAACCTACGTGAGAGAGTATAGAGTGTGTCGATCGAGGCCCGAACAGGGAGATATATCATTTGTGTGTGAAAGAAAACGAGGTTAAACGAGACTCAAATAAAGAGAGCGAGATTGAGCGAGTGTGGCCCGCCGTGCGGAGGAAAGAGTGAGACAGTCTCGAGGGAGTGACCTAGACAGACAACGTGCGTGCGTGCGCACGAGAGGTTGGGGGGCTAGATAGGCAATGCATGTATTTAGCGCGAGAGGGTGAGAGGGAGAGGGAGAGAGAGAGAGCTCGGCATGGGGTGCAATGACGGGTGTGTGAGGTAAATACATTTCGTAACAGAGTGGAAAAGGGGGGTTGTGTAGTTGAGAGAGTTAGAGATCGAAACATAGAGAGAAAGAATGGATGTGTGTTGGAAACCGATAGCTTCCTAAGGTGGTTAG